>NC_041386.1:27211472-27283857 GCF_002162155.2 Triticum dicoccoides
TCCCCCTTCTTCTCGAACCCGAGAGAGCAGCGCTCCGCCCCCCCCCCCATTGCCACCAGCACCACCACGCCGTCGACCTTCTCCACCACCTCCGCCATGGCCCCGAAAGCCGACAAGGGAAAGGGTGTGAAGTTGGCCGAGGCGCAGCGGCTCGCGGCGCTGCGGAAGGAGCGGGCGATCTTCACCCCCCAGCTCGGCGTGCAGGAGCTGAGGGAGTACTTCTACCTCTTTTGGGCGACGGAGACGCATGCACATCCGCGCACGAGGGTACTCCCGGCCGCTGCCTCGGAGTCGGCTCCAAATGGGTACCCGTTCTTCCCGCTATTCTTCTATTGCGGGCTCTGCCCGCCCTTCTCGGAGTTCTTCTGTGATATTATGAACACATATGGCTTCCGCCTCCTTGACTTCACCCCCAATGCTGTCCTGACCATGGCAGTTTTCGCACACTTGTGCGAAAACTTTGTCGGAGTCCACCCTAGTGTTGCCCTTTTCCGCCACTTCTTCATACCTCGGGTAGAGAGAGGAGAGCCGCTTGCCGGAGGGATTGCCTGGGTCTCGAGAGTCGGCAAGAAAGAGGCGTACTTGGAGGGTGAGCTTCGCAGCAAGTGGGAGGAGTGGAGAGCGGAGTGGTGTTGGATCGTCGAGGAGGATCCGCAGCCCTTCACCGCCGTGCGCCAAACTCCAATAGTGCGCGGCAATGACTGGAGCAACATGGCCCCGGAAGACGAGAGGCTGAAGATCGCCATCACTAGGATTCTTCGCCTCAGGCTTGCCGGGCTCACCGTAGGTGCTGTCGGGGCAGATTTCCTCCGCCGCCGCATTGCCCCCCTGCAGGAGAGGGGGAGGCCCGCCTGGGAATTCAAGAATTCGGCGGACATCATGAGGCTGCGGCCGGGCCTCAACTACAACTTCACTGTCTTGGAGTTGGACGCAATGCTCTTGGAATTATTCAAACGCGACCCCCAGCATCCATTCACATTGCCGAGGGGCGTAGTTCCTTTGTGCAATAACTCTTTGCTTGACCGGATCCGCGCCATGATGCCGTTGTGCGATTCACACGGCATCGTCCCAACTTGGCAAGAGCCTGCAGATGACGTTGTGCGATCGTTCTTCGACACCTTGGAGGAAGTGCCGGTCCATGCCGACGAGCAGAAGAGCCTCACCCGTGACACCACCGACGAGGAGCTGCAGCTCATCGCTACTAGGGCGGAAGAGGCTGCGGCCGCAGCTGCTGCGGGTGTGTTTGGGTTTACTGTGGAGGAGGCGGAGGCTGCAGAGGCGGAAAACCTTGCCGAACGCGTGGAGTTCATGGGCGAGGAGGAGCCTGCCAGTTCCGAAGCCGAGTTAAGCGAGGCCGGCGAGGAGGAGGCTGAACCTTCAGAGAGCTTGCCGTAGGCGGAGCCCCCGGCCCCGCCAAGGAGGCGCCTTCGCAGGGCCGGGGACGCAGCAGGGCGACAGCCGGCTCCACAGCCACCGAGCCGCGCGACGCGCTCTACCGCGGCAAGCAATGTTGCCGCGGGAGCGCCTCACGCAGCAGCGGCAACTGGAGCGGAATCTTCCCGGGCCACTGCCACTGCCCCCGCCAAGCGGGCAAGGGATCCTACTCCTCCACCTCGCCGCACCGGAGGAGGGCCGGACTTCGATCTTTCCGCGCTCAGCTCCGACGAGGAGGAAGAAGAGTGAGTTTCTTTGGTGCTCTTATAATCCTTCAATCTTGCTGTTTATATCTTGTATCTGACTTGCTCCAATCTGGACTCCTTTCTTTTCAGAACACTGGCCCAGAGAGCGGCGAAGAGGGCCAAGGCCACGGTGATCGTCATCGAGGATGACCCCATCGTGTCGGCAGGAGGTGGGCCCGAGACCACCTTGACGGACCCGGCAATCACCCCTCGGAGCAGCCCCCAGCGCAGCCACCAGCGTAAGTTCATAGTTTAGCCTTCTGCTGCCGGGCGCGCTTGAGTGCTTTTTCCTTTGTTGATATCTTGCTTGTTGACTTGTGCTGGAGCAGAGCAGGCTCATCAGGAGCGCCCGGAGGCTGGCCCCGAAGTGCCACCTGCTTCGACTGCGCCGCCAAGGGAGGAGTCCCCGGCAAGGGAGCGTTCTCCGGCAAGGGGGGACTCTCCGGCAAGGGATGGCACTGCTGATCCTGCGGCGACCGAGGCCGCAACTGAAGATCTTGGCGCAGGTAATCCACTTGCCCAGAGACTTTCCCTTGGGTTCTGCTTCTTCTGTTTTTCCTTTCTTGGATTTTTGATTGATTTTCCTCCCTTCTTCGTTCTTCAGACCCATCTTCGGCTGAGCCAATGGAGACAGAGGGCGCCGGCGAGGAAGGTGCCGGTGCTGATGAGACCGCCGGCGAGGAGGCCGCCGGGGCTGCTGCTGCGGAAGCCGGCGAGGGGTCGGGTGATCGCACTGACGACCCTGAGGCCGCAGGAGCACCGGGCGCTGCACCGACCGCCGAACCCTCTACCGCTTCCGCGGAGCCGGGCTCCAAGGAGCCCCAGCCCGGCGCCTACTTGCAGGCCGGTGACAACATCTTCATCAAGCTACCCTGGGCGTCGAGCTCCAGGGCGCCGGTCGAGGGGGAGACTTTTGACGGGGAGGTGCTCGCCTCTGCTGGACTGTCATTGGTTGACGCGCCTGGCAGCAGCAGCGGCGAGGCTGAGAAGGAGCAGCTGCTGTGGAAGCTGCTGTCACTCTACCGCACCCGGCAAGCCAAGTTGGCTTCCTGGGAAGCGCTTGTCGCGAAGGTGAGGAGTTGACATGGAGAAGCGCGCGGAGGAGCTCCGGGGACAAAATCAAGAAGCTCTCCGGTCCCTGGCGCAGGAGCAGGAGCGAGTAGACGAGGAGCGCACGGCCTTTCTTCTCGAGAAGGCCGAGGCTGAAGAGAATCAAAGGCTGGCTGCCGAGAGGCAGTCCGTGCGGGAAGGTGAACTAGTGCAGCAGAAGGCCCATCTCGACAGCTACGAGGAAGAGCTTGCCGAGCGCGAGCGAGCACTTGGCGGGGCGCTCAAGGAGGCAAAGGACGCCGCGGCAACTGCAGAGGCCGCCAAGAAAGAGCTAGAGGAGAAGGTAGCGCGGCTGGAGGCCGACATTGGGAAGAGCGGCGAGGAGCTTGCCGCGCTCAAGCGTGAGCGCGAGAAGGATGCTGCCGCCCATGGTGAGCTGCAAGGCCTTCTTGCTGAGAGGGGCAAGGAGCTCAGCGCCACCAAGGATTCCAAAGCAGACCTGGAGCTAAAGCTGGCCACGCTGACGCAGACGCTGGAGGCCGCCAAGGAGCGGGAGAAGACCTTGGCGGAGAAGGTCAAGGCTGATGCGGCGCTGCTGGAGAGCATTGCAGTTACCCAGAACTCGTTCAGAGACACAGTGGAGCACTGGACCGAAGGTCTGGTGAACACTGCCGCAGTCATCAACGAGGAGCTGGCGCAGCTGGGGATGGAGGACTTTGGGTATCCTTCCGACGAGAGCCTTCAACCCAGCGCCAAGCTCAGCCTATTCTTCAAGGGCGTGGCGACGGCACTCCAGCGGCTCCGGGAGAGGATCCCGAAGCAGCTGGCCGACGAGTCGCGCAAAATCTGCGCTGGGGTTCTCCAGAAGGTGCTGATGAAGGTGGCCTTCTGCAATCCAGGCCTCAGCTTCACCAACGTCCTCAGGTCCTTGCCGCCTGACGCCGATCTGGACGCACTCAAGGCCCTTCTCGCACCCATTGTGGACAAGGTGAGCGAGATCAAGAGAGTCGAGGGCGGGCGCGTAGATTAGGCCGCCTATTTCTTCTTTTCCCTTGTCGCTGCTAATCATGTTATGAAAACAGTTTGTTAGAGCTGCGACAAGTTATCTTTGTAATATAACTTTATTTCTGTCTATCAATTGCTATGTTATTTCCTCTACTAGATTCCTTCCCTTGTATGTTTTTACCCTACGCTTCTAGGGAACTTGTCGGCGCAGGCGCCCGAGCCGCGAGCGCTGAGTGCGGAACTTCAGCAGCCTGCTGGCGGCGCTGCTTCCGACAAGAAACCTTGTTGCGACTAGATGCAGCACGCTTAAGCTGTTGAGCGGACTCGAAACAAAGTAAGGGCGCAACTAGCCACGAGTTGGTTCCTCCGCGCACAGGTTTTCCATACAAAGCAGGGTCGTTCGAGGAAGATAACTCAAAAATTTAAAAAGTGATTGCTCAAACTTTGGCAACTTAGATTTTCTGTCATTTGCTTCCCGGTAAGGCAAGTCTTTGCTTGAACGACGCCTGGCCCATACCACAATCTTCTCCTTTCCCCCCGGCAAACTTGTGTGCGGGAGAACCTTCTTTTCCTTTTAAAAGAAAAAGAAAGAAGAGAAAATAATAACATGGAGCTCTTCGGCTCGTTACTGCTTACCGGATGTAGGTGCTGCACAAAGTGTCAGATAATTGCATGCAAGAAAGGAACTAACGCATGAAATGGACAAGCTGTGCGGAGCACAGGGGTTTTACTTATGCACGGGATCTGCGCCCGGCTTTGTACAAAGGATTACATGCAACAGCGGCAAGACTTGTACAAAAGGTGGTTGCCGGAACGGGTTCCGGCAACCGCGCCTTATGGGAAAAACTTACGAAGATGTTCTATGTTCCAGGAGTTGCTCACCGGAATACCATCTTCGGTCTCAAGGCGGACAGCGCCAGGCCTTGTGACTCGTCTCACCCGATAAGGGCCTTCCCACTTCGGCGTCAACTTGTTGGGATTCTTGGCAGACTGAACGCGCCTAAGAACAAGGTCGCCTTCCTCGAAGCTTCTGGCTTTAACTTTGCGGCTATGATAGCGGCGCAAAGCTTGCTGGTATCGAGCAGCTCGTACAGCAGCCTGAAGACGATATTCCTCAAGGAGCAGCGCGTCGTCTTGCCGCAGCTGTTCTTGCTCAAGCTCATCATAAGCGAGCACTCGAGGTGATCCGTATACGAGTTCCGTGGGAGAACTGCCTCTGCTCCATAGACTAGAGCGAAAGGTGTCTGGCCAGTGGCTCGATTTGGCGTCGTTCTGATCGACCAAAGAACCACCGGCAGCTCCTCGATCCAGTTCCTTCCGCACCTGTGCAGCCTGTCGAAAGTTCTGGTCTTGAGCCCGCGCAGCACTTCAGCATTTGCCCTCTCTGCTTGACCGTTGCTTCTCGGATGAGCAACAGAAGCGAAGCAGACCTTGGCGCCAAGGTCTTGGACGTACTGCATGAAGGTGCGGCTCGTGAATTGCGTGCCGTTGTCGGTGATGATCCTGTTAGGGATCCCGAAACGACAAACAATCGACCTGAAGAACTTGACTGCTGACTGTGCTGTCACCTTCCTCACTGGCTGCACTTCCGGCCACTTTGTGAACTTGTCGATTGCGATGTACAAGTACTCAAAGCCCCGGACAGCTCGGGGGAAGGGGCCGAGGATATCGAGCCCCCAGACCGAAAATGGCCAGGATAAAGGGATCGTCTAGAGAGCTTGAGCTGGCTGGTGTATCTGTTTGGAGTGGAACTGGCACGCTTCACACTTGGTTACTTGTGCAGTTGCATCCTGGAGGGCTGTCGGCCAAAAGAAACCTTGCCGGAAAGCTTTGCCAGCAAGTGCTCTTGCGCCAATGTGGTGGCCACATATGCCTCCATGTATCTCTGCCAACAGCTTTTGTCCATCTTCCCGGCGAATACACTTCAATTTCACACCGTTGAGTCTTCTTCTGTACAGTATGCTATCGACAAACTGGTACATACTTGACTGCCGGGCTACTCTTTCCGCTTCTTCTTGTTCTTCGGGAAGTTCTCCTGTCTGAAGGAAGTGGACAATCTGCTGTGCCCATGCTGGAGCTTGTGGCTTGACAACAAGGACTAAAGGCACATCTTCTGCTGCGGGAACATCCGCTTCCACGGCAAGGACTTGTGGTCCTGCCGGAGCTTGATGTTCCCCGGCAAGCTTGTCGAGAGCGTCTGCTTCAACGGAACAAACCATAAGGCTTGCCGGAGCAGACTGCCCCTCAGCATCCTTGGTGTTGATCTTGGGGACTTTCTTGGCGGCGGCTTCGGGGAGCTCTGCCGGAAAGTAGTCGCCGGAAACCAACTTCCTCTTTTTGCTTTGTCCAGTTGATGGTGTTACGGATGGTTGAGTCAACTTAAGCACAAAGATCCCTGGTTCCACAGGTAACTTTAGTGCGGCGCACTTTGACAGGCCATCAGCAATATCATTCTGAGCTCTTGGGATATGCTCCATTTGTAGGCCGTCAAAGTGCTCTTCTAGCTTCCTCACTTCATCAACATATGCTTCCATCAACGGACTCTGGTAGTTCTTGTTCACTTGTCGGACAACAAGCTGTGAGTCACCCCTGACAATGAGCTTCTTAATCCCAAGGTCTGCTGCGATTCTAAGACCGGCAAGTAATCCTTCATACTCTGCAGTATTGTTGGTTGCTTGCTCTTTGGGAAAGTGCATCTGGACTACGTACTTGAGGTGCTCTCCGGTGGGTGCGACAAGCAGCACGCCTGCACCGGCGCCTTGCAGCGAGAAGGCACCATCAAATTACATCAGCCACTCTTTGCTTGCCTCTTTGACGGGGATGCTCGTTTCTGGAATTTCTTCATCTGGGGTTGGCGTCCACTCTGCTATGAACTCTGCCAATGCTCTGCTTTGGATAGTTGAGGTGCTCTCAAACTTGAGGCCAAAGCTTGACAGTTCCAGCGCCCACTCGACAATCCTGCCCGTTGCTTCTGGATTTTGCAGTATCCTCTTCAGCGGAAAGCGAGTGACGACTGTGATCTCATGTGCTTGGAAGTAATGGCGCAGCTTTCTTGAGGCCATGAGGAGGCCGAAAAGCAACTTCTGCACACCAGAGTACCTTGATCTAGCCCCCTGCAGAAGAGAACTGACAAAGTAAACTGGGCGCTGCACCATTCTCCTTGGCATCTTACCATGTTCCTGCGCAAACCCATGTTTGTCGGGACCATAGCTTGTCGGCGAAGCCCCCTGCTTGTCGCTGGATGGATCTACCGTGGTTGCTGGCTCATCGTCCGCCTCCCTCTCCGCCACTAACGCAGCACTAACCACTTGATTGGTTGCTGCTATATACAGCAGCAACTTCTCTTGCGGCCTAGGTGCGACAAGTGTTGGAGTGGAGGACAGGTATCTCTTCAAGTCCTGCAGCGCAGCCTCCGCTTCTGGAGTCCATTTCATTGGACCTGCCTTTTTCAAAATTTTGAAAAATGGCAGGGCGCGTTCAGCAGATCTAGAGATAAACCTGCTGAGAGCAGCCATGCAACCGGCAAGCCTTCGTACATCCTTGACGCGCTTTGGTGCTTTGATCTGCTCGATGGCTTTGATCTTGTCGGGATTGGCTTCAATTCCTCGCTGAGACACGAAGAACCCGAGAAGCTTGCCGGAAGGGACTCCAAACACGCACTTCTCGGGGTTAAGCTTGAGGTTGATCTTGCGCAGGTTTGCAAATGTCTCATCTAAATCTTGAATCAAGGTCGCTTTGTTCTTGCTCTTGACCACTATGTCATCCATGTAAGCTTCCACATTTCTGTGTATTTGTGGCTCAAAAGCATGGTGGACTACCCTTGCGAATGTTGAACCAGCATTCTTCAAACCGAAAGGCATCCGTACGAAGCAGTACGTGCCACACGGGGTGATAAATGCGGTTTTCTCTTCATCTTCTTCTGCCATGAAGATCTAATGGTATCCTGAGTACGCATCAAGAAATGAAAGCAAATCACATCCGGCTGTGGAGTCAACAATCTGGTCAATACGCGGCAAGGGAAATGGGTCTTTGGGACAAGCTTTATTAACATCAGTGAAGTCAATACAAAGTCTCCATTTCCCATTGGCTTTGCGCACAACAACAGGATTGGCCAACCATGTGGGATGGAGTACTCCTCTGACAAGGCCTGCTGTTTCCAACTTCTTGATTTCTTCTGCGATGAATTCTTGGCGCTCTACTGCCTGCTTCCTGACTCTCTGCTTGACGGGCCGCGCATGAGGACAGACGGCAAGGTGGTGCTCAATCACTTTCCTGGGAACACCGGGGATATCAGACGGTTGCCACGCAAACACGTCAACATTCGCCCGCAGGAAAGCAACGAGCGCGCTTTCCTATTTGGGGTCAAGAGTGGCGCTGATGGTGAAGGTACCACCAGTGCCATGCTCCTTGGCGGACACCTTCTTAGTCTCAGGTGGAGCTGCCATTGCCTTCTTGCACTTGCCGGTGGAGCTCGATGGTGCGTCCTCGACGGTAGCGCAACACTCCGAAGAGGTGCGCTTGCCGGAGTGGGCATCAGAGCTCTTGCCGGACTTGGTCTTCTTCTTCCCCCCGGGAGCTTCAGCGGCAAGTGTCCTTCGTTCTGCTGTGACTGCTGCTTCCCGGTAGATTTTGTTGGCGCAGATAAGAGCATCCTTCTTGTCGCCAGGGACAGAGATGACACTTACTGGGCCTGGCATTTTCAGTACGTTGTACGCATAGTGAGAGGCTGCCATGAACTTGGCGAGTGCCGGACGGCCAAGGATTCCATCGTAAGGTAATGGAAAGTCGGCGACGTCAAACGTGACCCTCTTAGTCCTGAAGTTCAGCTCACTGCCAAATGTTACCGGCAACATGATCTTTCCCTTTGGCTTGCTCCTTCCCGGGTTGATTCCTTGAAATGTGCCGGTCTCTTCGAGCTCGCTGTCAGGGATCTGGAGTTTCTGGAGCACCGCGGAGGAGATCAGGTTCAAGCCGGCCCCGCCGTCAACTAGCATCTTAGTGACCTTGAGGTTGCGGATTGTTGGTGAAACCAACATCGGCAAGCACCCAACCGCAGTTATGCGATCCGGGTGGTCCTCAATATCAAAGATGATAGGCGTGCTGGACCATTTCAGAGGCTTGCGTGACTCAACGGGTGGTTCTGCTGCATTAACTTCCCGCATCCACTGCTTGAGCTGGCGGTGCGAGGCATGCAGAGAAACACCATCGTCAACGCACAGGACCTCTATAGCTTTCTGGAACTCCTGCTCATCAGTCTCCTCATCATCCATATCTTCATCGTCGTCGTCATCTTCATCCTTGTCGCGGCCGCGAGGAGGTCTGTCTCCTTGCCGCTGCTTGGCCTTGCCGCGGCGTCCTCCTCGGCCAGGACGTTTCTTGCCGGATCCACCAGCTCCTTCCTGGGCCTTCTCCTTGTCGCGCCGCTCGTATTCAGCTTTCTGCTGCTCAACAAGCTGCTCGACTCTCTTACAGTTCTGAAGATCATGGCCCTTGGTGCGGTGAATCTTGCAATACTGCTTGTTGGGGCTGTCCTGCTTGTCGGCGACTGCTGCCTCCGCCGCAACCTCCTTACCGGAGTCACCAGCTTTGGCTTCCTTGGCGCCGCCACCGTTGCCGGACTGCTCAACAACTAGCACTTCTTTGCCTTTCCTCCTTCTGTTGTTCCGCCGCCGGTTTTTCCTTGTCGGGGCAGCATCTTCGCTGTCAGATCCTCCCGCTCCTATATTTTCTCCGGGGAGTCTCCTCCCTTCCTCAGCACGCGCCCACTTGTCGGCCAGTGCATATAACTCACTGACGTCCCTGATCTTGCACATTGCCATTTCCTCCCGCATCCTGCGGTTCCGCATGTTCTGATGGAATGCGCTGATCACCGCGGCAGGGTGGACGTCTGGGATGTTGTGCTGCACACTACTGAATCTCTGAATGTACTTGCGCAGGGGCTCTCCTTCCTTCTGGGCGAGCAGATGAAGATCACTCTCCTGGCCATGAGGCTTGTGTCCGCCGGTAAAGGCGCCGACAAACTGGTGGCACAGATCAGCCCAAGAGGATATGGAGTTGTCCAGCAAGTGCATGAGCCAGGATCTGACGTTGGGCTTGAGCACCAGCGGGAAGTAGTTGGCAAGGATCTTGTCATCTCGTCCCCCGGCAGCTTGCACCGCAATGGTGTAGATGCTGAGGAACTCTGACGGATGCGTCTTGCTGTCGTATTTCTCCGGTACGTCTGGCTTGAAGTTCTTTGTACTGGGCCACTGGACTTGCCGCAGCTCACGAGTGAATGCAGGACAACCTACCGCGTACGGCAGATCGCCTGGTTCCCCTGGCGCATGCATGTCAACAGAGGGCCCAGCGCACTTGTCGGATTGACGTCGCGCTTCTCTTTGGCGCTCGATGCGGGTTCGAGCGTCTTCTTGTTGTCGATCATGAAGAACTTGGCGTTGATTGCGACGAGCTCGTGGATCCGACGTTGCGGTGGAGTCGCTGTCGAGGTGGATCCGGCGAGTCAGCGATCTTGGCCTTCGGGGCGGTGATTGCATGGTAGTTGCCCCTCCGCCCGTTTCGTCGCCACCGGCTTGTGTCCGGCGGTCCTGCCGCGGCGGCGATGCGCTCGGCCGCCGTGGAGTGTCGCCGTTGGCGTAGCCGATGAGACTCTGAATGGTGGCTCTCCATTCGTCGATCTTGTCCGACGTTGGAGGGTAATCTAGGAGAAGTTGAGCTTGCGCCAAAGCTTCTGCTGGAGTGGTGGGTGGCAGTGGCGGACAGCGCGAGGAGCGGGACGTGCTCGAACTTCTAACTATGTTAGAAGGAGCAGTATCCCGTCCAGGCGATCGTGCCCCGCTCGTGCCAGCATGCTGGCATGCATGCTGGTCTTGAGCGCCCCGAGATCCACCAGCTTGGTCTTGGGCTATCATGCGCATATCACTGCTAGTGCCATGACGCTGTTGATCTTGCGCCTCCTGAGAGTGGCGTGGAACATATACAGTCGCCGAGGTTTGTGCAGCCTTGTTCTTGGACCTGGCGGCATCATGAGCTTCCTCGTCGACGTCCTTTCTTCCGACGGCGTCCATCCCACCACTCGTTTGGTCCAACGGTGGCGGAAGTGACGTGGATGGAGCGGCTGCCGCTGAAGTCTTCTTCTTCGGTGGCATGTTGATGAAGAGAATAAGGATCTAGCTCGTGTGAACGCCGGATCTGGTTCACACAATCTCGACACCCCCTACCTGGCGCGCCAAAGATGTCGGGGATAACTGATCCACAAACACCTATGGGGCCGGCGGACCGTGCCCCTTTCGGTTCGGCGGGGGGAGGAGGTCGCACGAAGAGCAGATCGAGGCGAGGCACACGAGCAGTTTACCCAGCTTCGGAGCTCTCCGGAGAGATAACACTCCTACTGCTGCTTGTCTGGTTGTATTATCTGGTGTTCTTGCTCTCGAGCGAGAGAGTGATGTGTTTTCTGGGCTACGAATGGATCAAAGCCGACTGTCTGAGGCTCCGAACCGAACCCCCTCTACGTTGCGCATGGGCCTCCTTTTATATGCTAAAGGGGTCACCGACAGGTGGCAACGCAGAAGAGGGTAAAAACGTAAAAAGCGAGGTAGTTGATACAGTTGTTTGTACAATGCACCCTACCTAACCCTAACGGCAGGGGACAAGGGCATTAAATGCCCGTCTGAGTCGCCCGAACAGTGCAGAAAAGGACCGTTAGGGGCGCCACCGTCCGCCACGATGGCGATCTTGTCAGCTTCGCATGCCACTATGCACCGCTGGCTGCACAGCCTCCCGCCACGCACGCCCGGAGAGGCCCCCAGAGCGACACGTTGGTGGATGCGCTGGAGCGTGAGCGCAGAGTGGCCGCCTGCCGCGGCAAGCGCCTTGCCGCTGTTGTTATCTTGCCGAGTCCAGAAGCTCATCGCTCACCGGGCCCCAGGGTACCTTGTTTAGTCTTCCCGGCAAGCTCCTCTTGCCGGGGCCTTGTTGCCTTGCCGGAGCGCGTGGCGCGTCGCGGCAAGTTCCTTGGAGCGCCTTGGTTGGCCTTCCCGGCAAACTCCTCTTGCCGGGGTCTTGTCTCCTTAGCTTAAATACTTTGTTCTTGGATGGCTCCAAGGGAACCTTGGGGGATCTTGGCGTTCGCCCGGCAAGCCTTTGCCGCGGGGTGCTGCAACTGCCCGTGCACAAGTTCGGGGTACTAGGGTACCCCTATTCTAGTACACCGACAACTAGATACCATGAAATATTTTCCAATATCTCTAGAATCCTTTGTGCCTATTGTTAGCTCTTTTCAGCGTGAATACACCTGCAAATAATTCCTCACACTTATCGAGGATTCGTTCATCCCTAGTTGATCATGTGTTTCCCAAAATTCTTTGAAATGCTATTCGGTCTTCCAAAAATACTCAGTAGCCTATTGCTCTTGAAATTCTTGCCTACTTGCATTATGGCTAATTCGATATGTCTAGTACTCTTTGTTGACATCCCTTGTCCTTGTCATTTTGAGCCTAAAGATTTATTGTGTGTGAATGCACACAATCATTAGTTAGCCCTTATAAGTTATCCTTTCGGCTCAGACGTCAATCCAGATATGAGATGGTTCTCGGCAAATCAAGCCATGATTGATTGTTGATCTATGTCTATTCAACTTACTTATCTCTTGATTAGAGCCTCTGTCTGATCCCTTTATTTGGAAATCATAAATTCCTTTGCATTTGAACTTTGAATTAGTCAGTTGTTTCTATAATCCCATGCCTTTCCATGTTTCTTCCTTTGGTTGAGTACCGATGCTCACATCAGATCCCTTGAGGACCACCGGATTCTTTGTTGGATTTTATCCGACAGCATCCTTCATATTCAATCACTTTGGAAGTTCTTTCCCTGATATGTAATGCCATTGGTAAATCCTATTCTCTGACTTGGCCAATCATGCTCTGCCTTTGAGCTGGTGATATTTACTCTTGAAGCCTGTGGTATATGTTTCTAAGATACCCCGATGGGTTGAACACATGCCTTCCTAATCCTTGTGAACCCGGGAGTTATCACGAGTCGTACTCTTTTGGTGTCCTGCCAGATAAAATTTCAACATTACAACTTCTTCGAAAATGAGAAGTGAATGAATGATCATGCATTGGAGAAGTGGGAGTCGACCTTGAACTTTGTGTTCACGCCCATGGACACGATGTAGATCCTATCATGGAAGCTTCTCTTAAATTAATTATTTCCTTGGTATAAGTTCATATTATATGTGGGATCTGGTATTTTGCAACCATGGTTCCGACCATATTGATACTCTTTGATTCCTTTTCTTGGGCAAGTTAAAGTGCCTGGCTTCTGCAGATCAATACATCTCTGCAACCTCTATTTTGATCTTCCTTTGAGTATTACCCTTCGGTATCTCGAGAATATCAAAGAACTGTGTTGCTTCCTATGGGTCTACATCTAGTATTGCTTCTCACCGATTTCAGATTTCCCCCGGGTTCTGAGTTATTAGTCACTCAAGAATATTGATAAGTGAATCAATTCCGCACTCCAACTCAAAAAAACTCTTAAGTATTTTTTGTTACTTACGAGTTTAATAATCCTTCAAGTCATTCCTACCTTGATCGGCTATATCATTATCGTGCTAAATTTTAACTGTGCTACCCGGTCCTTCTTCCCGGAGCACAAATTTTGACGATGAGCTAAGCTTACTGAAGGAAAATATGCCCTAGAGGCAATAATAAAGTTGTTATTTATATCTCCTTATATCATGATAAATGTTTATTATTCATGCTAGAATTGTATTAACCGGAAACTTAGTACATGTGTGAATACATAGACAAACAGAGTGTCACTAGTTTGCCTCTACTTGACTAGCTCGTTGAATCAATGATGGTTATGTTTCCTAACCATAGACATGAGTTGTCATTTAATTAACGGGATCACATAATTAGAGAATGATGTGATTGACTTGACCCATTCCGTTAGCTTAGCACGATGATCGTTTAGTTTGTTGCTACTGCTTTCTTCATGACTTATACATGTTCCTCTGACTATGAGATTATGCAACTCCCGAATACCGGAGGAACACTTTGTGTGCTACCAAACGTCATAACGTAACTGGGTGATTATAAAGGTGCTCTACAGGTGTCTCCGGTGGTACTTGTTGAGTTGGCATAGATCGAGATTAGGATTTGTCACTCCGATTGTCGGAGAGGTATCTCTGGGCCCTCTCGGTAATGCACATCACTATAAGCCTTGCAAGCAATGTGACTAATGAGTTAGTTGCGGGATGATGCATTACGGAACGAGTAAAGAGACTTGCCGGTAACGAGATTGAACTAGGTATTGAGATACCAACGATCGAATCTCGGGCAAGTAACATACCGATAACAAAGGTTACAACGTATGTTGTTATGCGGTTTGACCGATAAAGATCTTCGTAGAATATGTGGGAGCCAATATGATCATCCAGGTTCCACTATTGGTTATTGACCGGAGATGAGTCTCGGTCATGTATACATAGTTCTCGAACCCGTAGGGTCCGCACGCTTAACGTTCGTTGACGATCGGTATTATGAGTGTATGTGTTTTGATGTACCGAAGGTAGTTCGGAGTCCCGGATGAGATCGGGGACATGACGAGGAGTCTCAAAATGTTCGAGACATAAAGATCGATATATTGGAAGGCTATATTCGGACATCGGAAAGGTTCCGAGTGATCTGGGTATTTTTTTAGAGTACCAGGGGTGTTACGGGAATACGGGAGTACATATGGGCCTTAGTGGGCTTTAAGGGAAAAAGAGAAGAATCCACGAGGGCTGGTCGCGCGCCCCCCATGGGCCTAGTCCGAACTGGACTAGGGGAGGGGCTGCGCCCCCTCTTTCCTTCTCCTCCCCTTCTCCTTCCTTTCCCCTTCTAGTAGGACTAGGGAAGGAGGAATCCTACTCTTACTAGGAGGAGGATTCCTCGCCCCCTTGGCGCGCCTAGAGAGGCCGGCCGGCCTCCCCTCCCTCCTTTATATACGTGGGAAGGGGGCACCCTAGGACACACAAGTTGATCAGTTGATCTTTTAGCCGTGTGCGGTGCCCTCCTCCACCATAATCCACCTCGGTTATATTGTTGCGGTGCTTAGGCGAAGCTCTGCGTCGGTAGCATCATCATCATCGTCATCACGCCGTCGTGCTGACGGAACTCTCCCTCGAAGCTCTGCTGGATCAGAGTTCGTGGGACGTCACCGAGCTAAATGTGTGCTGAACTCGGAGGTGCCGTACGTTCGGTACTTGGATCGGTCGGATCGTGAAGACGTACGACTACATCAACCACGTTCTCATAACGCTTCCGCTTACCGTCTACGAGGGTACGTGGACGATACTCTTCCTCTCATTGCTATGCATCACCATGATCTTGCGTGTGTGTAGGATTTTTTTTGAAATTACTACGTCCCCCGACAGTGGCATCCGAGCCAGGCTTATGCGTAGATGTTATATGCACGAGTAGAACACAAAGGAGTTATGGGCGTGGGTATATACATATTTCTTGCCATCACTAGTTGATTCTTGTTTCAGCGGCATTGTTGGATGAAGCGGCCCAGACCGACATTACGGGTACGCTTACGCGAGACTGGTTCTACCGACGTGCTTCGCACACGGGTGGCTAGTGGGTGTATGTTTATCCATCTTTAGTTGAATCGGATTCAATGAACAGGGTTCTTTCTGAAGATCAAAAAGCAATCACTATAACGCGTTGTGGTTTTAGATGCGTAGGTAAGAACAGTTTTTGCTCAGCTCGTAGCAGCCATGTAAAACTTGCAACAACAAAGTAGAGGACGTCTAACTTGTTTTTGCAGGGCATGTTGTGATGTGATATGGTCAAGACGTGATGAGATATAAATTGTTGTATGAGATGATCATGTTTTGTTAAAGTTATCGGCAACTGGCAGGAGCCTTATGGTTGTCTCTTTATTGCATAAGATGCAAGTGTCGTGTAATTACTTTACTTTATCGCTATGCGATAGCAATAGTTGCAAAAGCAATAGCTGGCGAGACGACCATGTGACGACATGTTGATAAAAGATCAAGATGATGGAGATCATGGTGTCATGCCGGTAACAATGGAGATCATGACAGTACTTTGGAGATGGAGATCAAAGGCACAAGATGCTGATGGTTGAGGGAGTCCTGGATTAGGGGGTCTCCGGACAGCCGGACTATATCCTTTGGCCGGACTGTTGGACTATGAAGATACAAGATTGAAGACTTCGTCTCGTGTCCGGATGGGACTCTACTTGGCATGGAAGGCAAGCTAGGCAATACGGATATGTATATCTCCTCCTTTGTAACCGACCTTGTGTAACCCTAGCCCTTTCCGGTGTCTATATAAACCGGAGGGTTTTAGTCCGTAGGACAACAGACAATCAGACCATAGGCTAGCTTCTAGGGTTTAGCCTCTCCGATCTCGTGGTAGATCAACACTTGTAATACCCATATCATCAAGAATAAATCAAGCAGGACGTAGGGTTTTACCTCCATCAAGAGGGCCCGAACCTGGGTAAAACATTGTGTTCCCTGCCTCCTGTTACCATCTGCCTTAGACGCACAGTTCGGGACCCCCTACCCGAGATCCGCCGGTTTTGACACCGACATTGGTGGTTTCATTGAGAGTTCCTCTGTGTCGTCGCCGTTAGGCTTGATGGCTCCTACGATCATCGATAGCGATGCAGTCCAGGGTGAGACTTTTCTCCCCGAACAAATCTTTGTGTTTGGCGGCTTCACACTGCGGGCCAACTCGCTTGGCCATCTGGAGCAGATCGAAAGTTATGCCCCTGGCCACCAGGTCAGGTTTGGAAGCTTAAACTACACGGCCGATATCCGCGGAGACTTGATCTTTGACGGATTCGAGCCCCTGCCTTGTGCGTCACACGGTCACGATGAGTATGATTTAGCTCTACCATCGAACAGTATCCAGGAGATCGCACCGGCAGCCGCTCCAACCCTCAATTCGAAGCCAGTTGCGCCGTCCATGGACGGGTGGATGGACCCCGCCATAGAGGCCTTATCCTCAGCGGCGATCGAGCCGAACATCGACCTTACCCTGCACGAGAGCCGTGTTGTCAAACTGCCGGATCCTTCTCCGGCCACGGACTCCGAACCGCCTGCGCCCGTTCCGAGCGAATCCGATTGGGTGCCGACCATGGAGTTTACCTCCGCGGATATTTTTCAGCACTCGCCCTTTGGCGACATACTAAACTCATTAAGGTCTCTCTCCTTGTCAGGAGGATCCTGGCCGAACTATGTCCGGCAGGATTGGGATGCGGACAACGAAGAAATTCGCTGCCCGCTCACCACCCACTTAGTAGCCACTGTCGACGACTTAACCGACATGCTCGACTTTGACTCCGAAGACATCGACGGTATGGACGACGATGCGGGAGACGAAGAGGAACCACTGCCCACAGGGCAATGGACAGCCACCTCATCATACGATATATACATGGTGGACACACCCAAAGAAGGCAATGGCAACGAGACAGCGGAGGATGACCCCTCCAAGAAGCAACCCAAGCGCCGACGTCAGCGGCGCCACTCTAAGTCCCGCCAAAGCAAAAGTGGTGATACCGGCACAGGAGATAATAGCACTCCGGATAGTGCCGAAGATGGCAATAATCCCCTCCAGCACGATTTAGGGCAGGAGGATGGAGAGGCCAGCCCTCCTGAGAGAGCGGCAGATGAGGAGGATGATAATTACATGCCTCCCTCCGAAGATGAGGCAAGCCTCGATGATGACGAATTCGTCGTGCCAGAGGATCCCGTCGAGCAAGAGTGCTTCAAGCGCCGGCTTATAGCCACGACAAATAGCCTTAAGAAGAAGCAGCATCAGCTTCAAGCTGATCAAGATCTGCTAGCTGACAGATGGACTGAAGTCCTGGCGGCCGAGGAATATAAACTCGAACGCCCCTCCAAGAGTTACCCAAAATGCAGGTTGCTACCCCGACTGGAGGAAGAAGCGTATGATGCGGCTGATCGGCCACCTCGTGGCCGCGATAGAGAGGCATTCCTGTCAAAAGCTTAGCCTGCACCCCGACGCCATTCAAATAAAAAGGCATGGGGAAATACGCCAGACCTGCAAGACGTATTGGAGGACAAAGCAAAACACGCAAGATCGATCTACGGATCGCGGGGGCGCGCCACTACGCGAGACTATAGCCGTCACACCGGATACAGTAAAAGTAAAGCTGGTCGGGCCGAACACTATAGACAAAACTCATTGGAGCTGCATCGTGATATAGCCCAGTACAGAGGCGCCGCACACCCCTTATGCTTCACAGACGAAGTAATGGATCATCAAATCCCAGAGGGTTTCAAACCCGTAACAGAATCATACGACGGCACAACAGATCCTGCGGTATGGATCGAGGATTTCCTCCTGCATATCCACATGGCACGCAGTGATCATCTACATGCCATTAAATACCTCCCACTCAAACTCAAAGGACCAGCTCGACATTGGCTCAATAGCTTGCCAGCAGAGTCCATTGGCTGTTGGGAAGATCTGGAAGCCGCATTCCTCGACAAATTTCAGGGCACTTATGTGCGACCACCAGATGCCGATGACTTGAGCCACATAATCCAGCAGCCAGAGGAATCGGCCAGGCAATTCTGGACACGGTTCCTAACAAAGAAAAATCAAATCGTCGACTGTTCGGATGCAGAGGCCCTAGCAGCTTTCAAGCACAACATTCGCGACGAGTGGCTAGCCCGGCACCTTGGTCAGGAAAAGCCAAAATCTATGGCAGCCCTCACGACACTCATGACCCGCTTTTGTGCGGGAGAAGACAGCTGGCTGGCTCGCAGTAATAACATATCAAAGAACCATGGTACTTCAAATACCAAGGACGGCAATAGCAGGTCACATCGCAACAAACATAAGCGCCGCATTAATAGCGACAATACTGAGGATACGGCAATCAATGCCGGATTCAAAGGCTCTAAACCCGGTCAGAGGAAAAAGCCATTCAAAAGAAGCACTCCGGGCCCATCCAGTTTGGACCGTATACTCGATCGCTCGTGTCAGATACATGGCACCCCCGATAAGCCAGCCAACCACACCAACAGGGAGTGTTGGGTGTTCAAGCAGGCCGACAAGTTAATTGCCGAAGACAAAGATAAGGGGTCACATAGCGATGACGAAGAGGAGCCCGGGCAGCCGAACACCGGAGGACAGAAGAGGTTTCCCCCACAAGTGCGGACGGTGAACATGATATACGCAACCCACATCCCCAAGAGGGAACGGAAGCGTGCGCTCATGGACGTATATGCGTTGGAGCCAGTTGCCCCAAAGTTCAACCCATGGTCCTCCTGTCCGATCACCTTCGATCGCAGCGACCACCCCACTAGTACCCGTCATGGCGGATTCGCTGCACTGGTCTTAGACCCAATTATTGACGGATTTCACCTCACTCGAGTCCTTATGGATGGCGGCAGCAGCCTGAACCTACTTTACCAGGACACGGTGCACAAAATGGGTATAGACCCCTCAAGGATCAAACCCACAAAAACGACCTTTAAAGGCGTCATACCAGGTGTAGAGGCCCATTCCATAGGCTCAGTCACACTGGCAGTGGTCTTCGGATCCCCGGATAACTTCCGAAGCGAAGAATTAATCTTCGATATAGTCCCGTTCCGCAGTGGTTATCATGCACTGCTCGGGCGAACCGCATTTGCAAGATTCAATGCGGTACCGCATTATGCATATCTCAAGCTCAAGATGCCAGGACCTCAGGGGGTCATCACAGTCAATGGAAACACAGAGCGCTCTCTCCGCACAGAGGATCACACTGCGGCCCTCGCAGCAGAAGCACAAAGCAGCCTCTTAAGGCAATCCATTAGTTTGGCATTTCAGGACCCGAACACCTTCAAGCGCGCCCGGAGTAATCGGCAACAGGACCGCCTGGCACATTCCGAGCTCGCATAGCAATGCGGCCCCCACCCCGGCCCAAGCCAAACGGTGAAACTCGTGCCACGCGTACATAATTACGCATTAAAAATACCATGGGCACAGGAGGGGAGGGGGCACGACTGCGGCACGCTCCAAGACGCGGCTTAAACCACACTAGGGGCTTCCCGCTTTGTTATTTTTCTCTTTCAGGACTTTAATCTCTGGAAACCCTGTCCGGCAGTATGATTGCCGAACACATGATGCAGCAACCAAGGAGGCAGAAAGCTACGTCACACCACGGAACTCCCAGGTGGATTACGATAACGAGTGAAATATTTGCTTTAATATTATCCCTCAGCTTGCCCTTGGAGGGGACATAGTCCTACTTTTTTCTTATCGCACTACCTGTATCATTCTGCTTTAACGCACCATTTTGAATAAACAATGCATAGCTTCAGTCTGTTTTTGCATTTTTCTTTTATATATGTGTTCATTAATGACACCTTGCAACCGTACACTTTGGTACGGCCAATACACCAGGGGCTTAAGTACCCCACAATATGCTGTGAGAAGTCCGAACACTTTCACAAGTGTGGCACCCCGGACTTATAGCATTATATGCATCAGCTCCGAATCATGTCTTGGGTCAATAGTTGGGTTTGCCCGGCTCCCATGTTTTGGCACCTTACATTCCGCTATATCGGCTAAGGTAGCACTGGGAGAACTACTGCGATTGTGCCCCGGTTCTGCTGGGCTAAGCACCTCAGTAGAGAAAGCTAAAACTGACTGTCATGATAGGGTGATAGACTGGTCGCTGTTCGAGAGGTTTTCGAGTCCTTAAAGACTTATGCCGCTTAGAGCGAGGAGTCGGCTCTGTCCGGCTTAAGGCGTGTATCGTGCCCCAGATTCAGCCTTCCGAATACTAGGGGCTTCGCCGAAATTTAAAATTATAGAATTCTATGGCTAAGTGAGAGTGATAAGGCATTATAGTCCGATTGCCTTGTTCGTTGTGCTGAGCACCTCCCTCAAAGGACCCAAAAATGGGAACAAGAGTGCTCAGGTTTATCCTGAACACCCCAGCACTCATGGCATGGGGGCAGAAGCCGACGACTAGCCATCTCTCAGATTTGATAAACTGCCGAATAGAAGGTAATATTTTAAATTCAACAAGCATTGCATAGCGCATATGAACAAGTTTTCATAAATACAGGATCACACGAGCAAGTTCACTCAAATATTACATCTTTCGTGCACTCGTCCGCTACGAGACGGGCACCCTTCAGAACACCCTCGTAGTACATCTCGGGGTGGCGATGCTCCTTGCCCTCCGGCGGCCCTTCCTTGATCAGCTTCACGGCGTCTAGCTTGACCCATTGCAACTTCACACGGGCGAAAGCCCGGCGTGCACCTTCGATGCAGACGGACCGCTTGACGACTTCCAGGCGTGGGCAGGCATCCACAAGCCGCCTCACCAGGCCGAAGTAGCTGTTCGGAAGGGCGTCGCCAGGCCACAGCCGAACTATAAAGCCCTTCATGGCCTATTCGGCTGCCTTGTGTAGCTCGACCGACTACTTTAGCTGGTCGCTCATTGGCACCGGGTGTTCGGTCCCAGTATATTGGGCCCAGAACAACTTCTCCGTTGAGCTTCCCTCCTCGGCCTGGTAAAACTGTGTGGCATCCGACACGTTGCGGGGCAAATCTGCGAATGCTCCTGGAGAGCTCTGGATTCGGGTAAGTAACAGGTAATTTACTTTTACATGCTTGCTTTGCATATAGAATGCCTTACGCGCTGCTATCTTCTTCATCGCATCAATCTCCTGGAGGGCCTTTTGGGCTTCGGTCTTGGCATTCTTTGCGCTCTCTAGGGCCACGGCAAGCTCAGACTCTCGCGTCTTCGAGTCAAGCTCCAACGCCTCGTGCTTCGTCATGAGAGCTTGGAGCTCTTGCTGCACCTCGCCCACCCGCGCCTCTTGCTTTTCTCGCTCGGTGCGCTCCTTGGCCACTTTGTTTTCGGCCTCGGATAGCGCTTGTTTCAGGGTCGCCACTTCGGTAGCAACCCCTGGCAAATTTATGATGGTCCTGTCATTTTGCAATTGCATCTTTTTTATATATACACATCTATAGACTAGGTATTACTTACCTTTGTTCTCCTCGAGCTGCCTCTTGGCAAGGTCGAGCTCTTTCTTGGAACCTTTGAGGTCCTGCTTCAGTATGGCGACCTCCGCAGTCAGTGCGGCAGAGGCCAGCAGCGAAGTCTGCATACGCATATAGACATACTTACATTAGACTCCTGCGATATTGTTTGATCCTCTGTTCGGCTTTTCTTTGTGAACACCGAACAGAGCATCAGGGGCTACTATCTATGCGGTAATATTTCTCCTATATTTCAAAAACTTACCTTAAAGCCTGGCACAGGCTTCAGTCAGTCCGTTCGCTATGTTAGAAGGCTGGCATAGGCTTCAGTCAGTCTGTTCTTGCCGGACTGAACCTTCTTGATCACCACACTCATTATAGTATGGTGCTCTTCGTCGATGGAAGCGTTGCGAAGCGCTCCCAGCAGATTGTCCGGTGCCTCTAGATGGAGAGAGGTCACCGGCATAGGCGTCTTGCCCCTTTTGGAAGGAGGCTGCCTGCCCGAGTACGGAACCACTGGGGGTTCCGGCGCGGTGTTCGGCTGAGGGCCGAACTCGGAGCCCTCGGGAGCCTTGCTCCCTCTGCTCCCGGAGTCCAGAAGGTTGCCTTGAGGCGCCTCCAGGACTGTCTCCCCTCGACCCGGTGCCTCTTGAGACAATACCTCGGTGTTGTCCATAGGGCAAGGGGAGGTGGCGGTCGGAAGTGGATCGCTATCCATATCCGACGAGCCCAGGGAGCCGTCCGACGATACGTTGATACGGGCTCGGGGCGGTCTGTGTAATCACAATTCGGCGTTAGGAGAAATAGTGCGACAAAGGAATGCTATGATTTACTCTGAATACTTACAACTTTGCCAGGGGCTTGGCCCTGAGCAGCCACTCGTCTTCGCCTTCGGCGGCGGTGGTGGAGTAGTCCGGAAGGAGAGTCCTTCCCTTCTTGGACCCTTCGGCCTCCCCAGTTGGGGCAGCTTTCCTTTTCTTGTCTCCCCCGACTGGAGGGGGGGGCATCTTCATCCTCATCCTCGTCTTTGGGGGGAGGAGTGCGTTGCGGAGTTATCGGACGATGAGTCTGATATCACCTGGTGTCGGGAACCCTATCGGGTTCCCTTGGCCTTCTTGGTCTTCTCCGGCACCTTGTACGGGGCCGGAGTTAGCATCTTCGTTAGGAGAGCGTCTGCTGGGCCTTCGGGCAAAGGAGCCGGACAGTCGATCTGCCCGGCCATCTCCTGCCAGTCCTGTCAAAGGTACAGGAGCTTAGATCCCGCATATAGTCAAACTATGAAAACCGAGTATCCTATAAGAGGTAAAACAACTTACCGCGCTAGCTTGGCGCTTCGCGCTGAATCCGCGATCCTCGGTAGTGGGAGGGGGATCCTCGGTACCCTTGAATAGCACCTTCCAGGCATCCTCATGTGTTGTGTCGAAGAGCCTGTTCAGAGTTTGGTGCTGGACCGGGTCGAACTCCCACAAGTTGAAAGCCCGTTCTTGACACGGGAGGATCCGGCGGATGAGCATGACCTGGACTATGTTGACGAGTTTGAGCTTCTTGCTCACCATGTTTTGGATACATGTTTGGAGTCCGGTCAGCTCTCCCGAACTACCCCAGGATAGGCCCTTCTCTTGCCAGGTGGTGAGCCGCGTGGGGATGCCAGATCGAAACTCAGGGGCCGCTGCCCATTTAGGGTCACGCGGCTCGGTGATGTAGAACCACCCCGATTGCCACCCCTTTATGGTCTCCACGAAAGAGCCCTCGAGCCATGTGGCATTGGGCATCTTGCCCACCATGGCGCGCTCCGCACTCCGCCTGGCGGCCGCTCACTACCTTCGGCTTGACATTAAAGGTCTTCAGCCATAAGACGAAGTGGGGCTTGATGCGGAGGAAGGCCTCGCACACGACGATAAACGCCGAGATGTTGAGGATGAAGTTCGGGGCCAGATCGTGGAAATCCAGGCCGTAGTAGAACATGAGCCCCCGGACGAATGGGTGGAGAGGGAATCCCAGTGCATGGAAGAAATGGGTAAGGAACACTACCCTCTCATGGGGCCTGGGGGTGGGGATGAGCTGCCCTTCATCTGGGAGCCGGTGCGCGATGTCGTCGGGCAGGTATCCGACTCTCCTCAGCTTCTTGATGTGTCCCTCCGTGACAGAGGAGACTATCCACCTGCCTCCTGCTCCGGACATGGTTGTAGTAGGTTGAGGTGGGGAATGCGGACTTGGGTGCTGGAGCTCGAGTGCACGAAAATGGATGAGCAAAGGAGGAAGAAGGCGTGGATGAAAAGGTGAATCCTTATCCCTTTATACGGGCGGCCGAAACTATGCGCCCCCACTAGCCTGGTAAAACTCGCTTATCCCCAAGCGTCGTAATCGATGGCGCGGTTGGGTTACCCAAGCCCGTATTGATGAGAATCCCGTAATTAGGGGAACACGATCTCTGCTTTGACAAGACGTGTCAAAAAACCGCCTCGCGTTATGTGCGGGGCTAGTTAAAGGAAACGGTTCGAATAATCACCGGGCCATGGCATAACGTCATGTTGCCGAAACAAGTCAGCAGATTAGATTTTTGGAAATATTATTCTCTCTACGGTGGAATGTGGAACTTTTTTTGCAGGGTCGGACACTATCCTTGTATTCAAATTTTTCCGTGGTGTATTCGGAGGAGGAACCCGCCTTGCAATGCCGAAGACAATACTGCGCGCCGGACTCATCGTCATTGAAGCCTGGTTCAGGGGCTACTGAGGGAGTCCTGGATTAGGGGGTCTCCGGACAGCCGGACTATATCCTTTGGCCGGACTGTTGGACTATGAAGATACAAGATTGAAGACTTCGTCTCATGTCCGGATGAGACTCTACTTGGCGTGGAAGGCAAGCTAGGCAATACGGATATGTATATCTCCTCCTTTGTAACCGACCTTGTGTAACCCTAGCCCTTTCCGGTGTCTATACAAACCGGAGGGTTTTAGTCCGTAGGACAACAGACAATCAGACCATAGGCTAGCTTCTAGGGTTTAGCCTCTCCGATCTCGTGGTAGATCAACTCTTGTAATACCCATATCATCAAGAATAAATAAAGCAGGACATAGGGTTTTACCTCCATAAAGAGGGCCCGAACCTGGGTAAAACATCATGTTCCCTGCCTCCTGTTACCATCCGCCTTATACGCACAGTTCGGGACCCCCTACCCGAGATCCGTCGGTTTTGACACCGACATCCGCGATAGTTGCAAAAGCAATAGCTGGCGAGACGACCATGTGACGACACGTTGATAAAAGATCAAGATGATGGAGATCATGGTGTCATGCCGGTAACAATGGAGATCATGACAGTACTTTGGAGATGGAGATCAAAGGAACAAGATGATGATGGCCATATCATGTCACATATTTTTTGATTGCATGTGATGTTTATCTTTTATACATATTATTTTGCTTAGTTCGACGGTAGCATTATAAGATGATCTGTCACTAAATTTCAAGGTATAAGTGTTCTCCCTAAGTATGCACCATTGCCAAAGTTCGTCGTGCCGAGACACCACGTGATGATCGGGGGTGATAGGCTCTACGTTCACATACAATGGGTGCAAGCCAGTTTTGCACACGCAGAAATACTCGGGTTAAACTTGATGAGCCTAGCATATGCAGATATGTCCTCGGAACACTGAGACCGAAAGGTCGAGCGTGAACCATATAGTAGATATGATCAACATAGTGATGTTCACCATTGAAAACTACTCCATTTCATGTGATGATCGGTCATGGTTTTGTTGATTTGGATCACGTGATCACTTAGATGATTAGAGGGATGTCTATCTAAGTGGGAGTTCTTAAGTAATATGATGAATTGAACTTTAATTTATCATGAACTTAGTCCTGATAGTATTTGCATAACTATGTTGTAGATCAATAGCTCGCGATGTAGCCCCTCGTTTATTTTGATATGTTCCTAGGGAAAAACTAAGTTGAAAGATGTTAGTAGCAATGATGCAGATTAGATCCGTGATCTGAGGATTATCCTCATTGCTGCACAGAAGAATTATGTCCTTGATGCACCGCTAGGTGACAGACCGATTGCAGGAGCAGATGCAGACGTTATGAACGTTTGGCGAGCTCGATATGGTGACTACTTGATAGTTTAGTGCACCATGCTTTACGTCTTAGAATCGGGGCTTCAAAGACGTTTTGAATGCCACAGAGCATATGAGATGTTCCAAGAGTTGAAATTAGTATTTCAGAGTCATGCCCATGTCAAAAGGTATGAGACCTTTGAAAAGCACTTTGCCTACAAGATGGAGGAGAATAGCTCAACTAGTCAGCATGTGCTCAGAATGTATGAGTACTACAATCACTTGAATCAAGTGGGAGTTAATCTTCCAGATAAGATAGTGATTGACAGAGTTCTCTAGTCACTATCACCAAGTTACTAGAACTTCGTGATGAACTATAATATGCAAGGGATAACGAAAACGATTCCCAAGCTCTTCGTGATGCTGAAATCGATGAAGGTAGAAATCAAGAAAAGCATCAAGTGTTGATGGTTGACAAGACCACTAGTTTCAAGAAAAGGGCAAAGGGAAGAAGGGGAACTTCAATAAGAACGGCAAGCAAGTTGCTGCTCAAGTGAAGAAGCCCAAGTCTAGACCTAAACCTGATACTAAGTGCTTCTACTGCAAAGGGACTAGTCACTAGAAGCAGAACTGCCCCAAGTATTTGGCGGATAAGAAGGATGGCAAAGTGAACAAAGGTATATTTGATATACATGTTATTGATGTGTACTTTACTAGTGTTTATAGCAACCCCTTAGTATTTGATACTAGTTCAGTTGCTGAGATTAGTAACTCGAAATAGGAGTTGCAGAATGAACAAAGACTAGTTAAGGGTGAAGTGACGATGTGTGTTGGAAGTGGTTCCAAGATTGATATGATCATCATTGCACACTCCCTATACTTTCGGGATTAGTGTTGAACCTAAATAAATGTTATTTGGTGTTTGTGTTGAGCATGAATATGATTTGATCATGTTTATTGCAATACAGTTATTCATTTAAAGTCAGAGAATAATTGTTGTTCTTTTTACATGAATAAAACCTTCAATGGTCATACACCCAAGGTGAATGGTTTATTGAATCTCGATCATAGTGATACACATATTCATAATATTGAAGCCAAAAGATGCAAAGTTAATAATGATAGTGCAACTTATTTGTGGCACTGCCGTTTAGGTCATATTGGTGTAAAGCGCATGAACAAAATCCATGTTGATGGGCTTTTGGAATCACTTGATTATGAATCAGTTGATGCTTGCAAACCATGCCTCATGGGCAAGATGACTAAGACTCCGTTCTCCGGAACAATGGAGCGAGCAACAGACTTGTTGGAAATAATACATATTGATGTATGCAGTCCGATGAGTGTTGAGGCTCACGGCAGGCATCGTTATTTTCTGACCTTCACAGATGATTTGAGTAAGATATGTGTATATCTTCTTGATGAAACATAAATCTGAAACATTTGAAAAGGTCAAATAATTTCAGAGTGAAGTGGAAAATCATCGTAACAAGAAAATAAAGTTTCTACGATCTGATCGTGGAGGAGAATATTTGAGTTACGAGTTTGGTCTTCATTTGAAACAATGCGGAATAGTTTCACAACTCACGCCACCTAGAGCACCACAGCGTAATGGTGTGTCCGAACATCGTAACCGTACTTTATTAGATATGGTGCAATCTATGATGTCTCTTACCGATTTACCACTATCGTTTTGGGGTTATGCATTAGAGACAGCTGCATTCGCGTTAAATAGGGCACCATCTAAATCCGTTGAGACGACACCATATGAATTATGGTTTGGCAACAAACCAAAGTTGTCATTTCTTAAAGTTTGGGGTTGCGATGCTTATGTGAAAAAGTTTCATCCTCATAAGCTCAATCCCAAATGGGAGAAATGTGTCTTCATAGGATACCCAAAGGAGACAGTTGGGTACATCTTCTATCACAGATCCGAAGGCAAGACATTTGTTGCTAAGAATGGATCCTTTCTAGAGAGGGAGTTTCTCTCGAAAGAAGTGAGTGGGAGGAAAGTAGAACTTGATGAGGTAATTGTACCTGCTTCCTTATTGGAAAGTAGTTCATCACAGAAATCTATTCCTGTGACTCCTACACCAATTAGTGAGGAAGCTAATGATGATGATAATGTAACTTCAGATCAAGTTACTACCGAACCTCGTAGGTCAACCAGAGTGAGATATGCACCAGAGTGTACGGTAATACTATTCTGGATGTCGTGTTACTTGACCATGACAAACCTACGAACTATGAGGAAGCGATGATGAGCCCAGATTCCGTGAAATGGCTTGAGGCCATGAAATCTGAGATGGGATCCATGTATGAGAACAAAGTATGGACTTTGATTGACTTGCCCGATGATCGATGAGTCATTTAAAATAAATGGATCTTCAAGAGGAAGACGGACGTTGATAGTAGTGTAACTATCTACAAAGCTCGAATTGTCGCAAAAATGTTTTCGACAAGTTCAAAGTGTTGACTACGATGAGAGTTTCTCACTCATATCGATGCTTAAAAGTCTGCCCGAATCATGTTAGCAGTTGCCGCATTTTATGAAATCTGGCAAATGGATGTCAAAACTGCATTCCTTAATGGATTTCTTAAAGAAGAATTGTATATGATACAACAATAAAGTTTTGTCAATCCTAAAGGTGCTAACAAAGTGTACAAGCTCCAGCGATCCATCTATGGACTGGTGCAAGCATCTCGGAGTTGGAATATATGCTTTGATAATGTGATCAAAGCATATGGTTTTATACAGACTTGCAGTGAAGCCTATATTTACAAGAAAGTGAGTGAGAGCACTACAACATTTTTGATAAGTATATGTGAATGGCATATTGTTGATCGGAAATAATGTAGAATTTTCTGGAAAGCATAAAGGAGTGTTTGAAAAGAGTTTTTCAAAGAAAGACCTCGACGAAGCTACTTACATATTGAGCGTCAAGATCTATAGAGATAGATCAAGATGCTTGATATATTTTCAGTGAGTACATACCTTGACAAGATTTTGAAGTAGTTCAAAAGGCAAAAGTCAAAGAAGGAGTTTTTGCTTGTGTTGTAAGGTGTGAAGTTGAGTAAAGACCCGAAACCCAACCACAACATAAAATAGAAAGAGAATGAAAAGTCATTCCCTATGCCTCAGTCATAAGTTCTATAAAGTATGCTATGTTGTTTACCAGTCCTATTGTATACCTTAGCATGATTCTGGCAAGGGAGTATAATAGTGATCTAGGAGTAGATCACTGGACAATGGTCAAAATTATCCTTAGAGGACTAAGAAATATTTCTCAGTTATGGAGGTGATAAAAGAGTTCGTCGTAAAGAGTTATGTCGATGCAAGCTTTTTACATCGATCTAGATGACTCTAAGTCTCGATCTGGATACATATTGAAAGTGGGAGCAATTAGCTAGAGTAGCTCCATGCCGAGCATTGTAGACATAAAAATTTGCAAAATACATACGGATCTGAATGTTGCAGACCCGTTGACTAAATTTCTCTCACAAGCAAAACATGATCACTCTTTGGGTGTTAATCACATAGCGATGTGAACTAGATCATTGACTCTAGTAAACCCTTTGGGTGTTAGTCACATGGAGATGTGAACTAATCACATAAAGATGTGAACTATTGGTGTAAAATCACATACGATGCAAACTAGATTATTGACTCTATTGCAAGTGGGAGACTGAAGGAAATATGCCCTAGAGGCAATAATAAAGTTGTTATTTATATTTCCTTATATCATGATAAATGTTTATTATTCATGCTAGAATTGTATTAACCGGAAACTTAGTACATGTGTGAATACATAGACAAACAGAGTGTCACTAGTTTGCCTCTACTTGACTAGCTCGTTGAATCAATGATGGTTATGTTTCCTAACCATAGACATGAGTTGTCATTTGATTAACAGGATCACATCATTAGAGAATGATGTGATTGACTTGACCCATTCCATTAGCTTAGCACGATGATCGTTTAGTTTGTTGCTACTGCTTTCTTCATGACTTATACATGTTCCTCTGACTATGAGATTATGCAACTCCCGAATACAAGAGGAACACTTTGTGTGCTACCAAACGTCACAACGTAACTGGGTGAATATAAAGGTGCTCTACAGGTGTCTCCGATGGTACTTATTGAGTTGGCATAGATCCAGATTAGGATTTTCCACTCCGATTGTCGGAGAGGTATCTCTGGGCCCTCTTGGTAATGTACATCACTATAATCCTTGCAAGCAATGTGACTAATGAGTTAGTTGTGGGATGATAAATTATAGAATGAGTAAAGAGACTTGTCGATAACGAGATTGAACTAGGTATTAAGATACCAACGATCGAATCTCAGGCAAGTAACATACCGATAACAAAGGGAACAACGTATGTTGTTATGCGGTTTGACCGATAAAGATCTTCGTAGAATATGTGGGAGCCAATATGAGCATCCAGGTTCCGCTATTGGTTATTGGCCGGAGATGAGTCTCGGTCATGTCTACATAGTTCTCGAACCCGTAGGGTCTGCACGCTTAACGTTCGGTGACGGTCGGTATTACGAGTTTATGTGTTTTCATGTACCGGTGGTATTTTGGAGTCCCGGATGAGATCAGGGACATGACGAGGAGTCTCAAAATGTTCAAGCCGTAAAGATCGATATATTGGAAGGCTATATTCGGACATCGGAAAGGTTCCGAGTGATTCGGGTATTTTTCGGAGTACCGGGGGAGTTACGGGAATACGGGAGTACATATGGGCCTTAGTGGGCTTTGATGTCTACTACACAACCTTCTTCTTGTAGACGTTGTTGGGCCTCCAAGTGCAGAGGTTTGTAGGACAGTAACAAATTTCCCTCAAGTGGATGACCTAAGGTTTATCAATCCGTAGGAGGCGTAGGATGAAGATGGTCTCTCTCAAGCAACCCTGCAACCAAATAACAAAGAGTCTCTTGTGTCACCAACACACCCAATACAATGGTAAATTGTATAGGTGCACTAGTTCGGCGAAGAGATGGTGATACAAGTGGTATATGAATAGAAGATAAAGGTATTTGTAATCTAAAATTATAAAAACAGCAAGGTAATGAATGATAAAAGTGAGCGTAAACGGTATTGCAATGTGTGGAAATAAGGCCTAGGGTTCATACTTTCGCTAGTGTAAGTTCCCTCAACAATACTAACATAATTGGATCACATAACTATCCCTCAACATGCAACAAAGAGTCACTCCAAAGTCACTAATAGCGGAGAACGAACGAAGAGATTATGGTAGGGTACGGAACCACCTCAAAGTTATTCTTTCCAATCAATCCATTGGGCTATTCCTACAGGTGTCACAAACAGCCCTAGAGTTCGTACTAGAATAAAACCTTAAGACACAAATCAACCAAAACCCTAATGTCACCTAGATACTCCAATGTCACCTCAAGTATCCGTGGGTATGATTATACAATATGCATCACACAATCACAGATTCATCTGTTCAACCAACACAAAGGACCTCAAAGAGTGCCCCAAAGTTTCTACTGGAGAATCACGATGAAAACGTGTGCCAAATCCTATGCATAGGTTCATGGGCGGAATCCGCAAGTTGATCACCAAAACATACATCAAGTGAATCACGTGGCATCCCATTGTCACCACAGATACACACGACAAGACATACATCAAGTGTTCTCAAATCTTTAAAGACTCAATCCGATAAGATAACTCCAACGGGGAAAATCAATTTATTACAAGAGAGAAGAGGGGGAGGAGAAACATAAGATCCAACTATAATAGCAAAGGTCGCGATACATCAAGATCGTGCCAAATCAAGAACACGAGAGAGAGAGAGAGAGAGATCAAACACATAGCTATCGGTACATACCCTCAGCCCCGAGGGACAACTACTCCCTCCTCGTCATGGAGAGCGCCGGGATGATGAAGATGGCCACCGGTGAGGGATCCCCCCTTCGGCAGGGTGCCAGAACAAGGTCTCAATTGACTTTTGGTGGCTACATAGGCTTGCAGCGGCGGAACTCCCGATCTAATCTCCGTTTTGGAAGTTTTACGATACGTAGGTATATATGGGTGCAAGGGGTACGTCGGTGGAGCTTCGGGGGCCCCACGAGGCAGGGGGGCGTGCCTTAGGGGGGTGGGCGCGCCCCCACCCTCGTGGCCAGCTCCCGTATCTTCTGACGTAGAGTCCAAGTCTATCTGGTGGCTTTCCTTCCAAAAATAACTCCTCTAGTTGATTTCGTTTCGTTTCGACTCCGTTTGATATTCCTTTTCTTCGAGACACTGAAATAGGCATAAAACAACAAATCTGGGCTGGGCCTCCGGTTAATAGGTTAGTCCCAAAAATAATATAAAAGTGGATAATAAAGCCCAATATTGCCCAAAATAGTAGATAATATAGCATGGAGCAATAAAAAATTATAGATACATTGGAGACGTATCAAGCATCCCCAAGCTTAATTCCTGCTCGTCCTCGAGTAGGTAAATGATAAAAAAGATAATTTTAATGTGGAATGCTAGTTGGCATAATTTCAATGTAATTCTTCTTACTTGTGATATGAATATTCAGATCCGAAAGATTCAAGAAAAAAGTTCATATTGACATAAAAATAATAATACTTCAAGCATACTAACTAAGCAATTATGTCTTCTCAAAATAACATGGCCAAAGAAAGTTCATCCCTACAAAATCATATAGTTTAGTCATGCTCCATTTTCGTCACACAAGAATGCTCTCATCATGCACAACCCCGATGACAAGCCAAGCAATTGTTTCATACTTTAGTAATCTCAAACTTATAAACCTTCACGCAATACATGAGCGTGAGCCATGGATATAACACTATGGGTGGAATAGAATATGATGATGGGGGTTATGTGGAGAAGACAAAAAGGAGAAAGTCTCACATCAACGAGGCTAATCAATGGGCTATGGAGATGCCCATCAATTGATGTCAATGCAAGGAGTAGGGATTGCCATGCAACGGATGCCCTAGAGCTATAAATGTATGAAAGCTCAACAAAAGAAACTAGTGGGTGTGCATCCAACTTGCTTGCTCACGAAGACCTAGGGCACTTGAGGAGGCCCATTGTTGGAATATACAAGCCAAGTTCTATAATGAAAAATTCCCACTAGTATATGAAAGTGATAACATGAGATACTCTCTACTATGAAGATCATGGTGCTACTTTGAAGCACAAGTGTGGTAAAAGGGTAGTAACATTGTCCCTTCTCTCTTTTTCTCTCATTTTTTGGGCCTTTTCTTTTTTATGGACTTTCTGTTTTTTGGGGGCCTTCTCTTTTTTGGGGCCTTCTCTTTTTTATGGCCTTTCTCTTTTTTATGGCCTTTCTCTTTTTTTATTTTTTTATTCCTCACTTGGGACAATACTCTAATAATGATGATCATCACACTTCTATTTATTTACAACTCAATGATTACAACTCGATACTAGAACAAAGATGACTCTATATGAATGCCTCCGGCGGTGTACCGGGATGTGCAATGATTCATGAGTGACATGTATGGAAGAATTATGAATGGTGGCTTTGCCACAAATACTATGTCAACTACATGATCATGCTAAGCAATATGACAATGATGAATGTGTCATTATGAACGGAATGGTGGAAAGTTGCATGGCAATATATCTCGGAATGGCTATGGAAATGCCATAATAGGTAGGTATGGTGGCTGTTTTGAGGAAGATATAAGGAGGTTTATGTGTGACAGAGCGTATCATATCACGGGATTTGGATGCACCGGCGAAGTTTGCACCAACTCTCAACGTGAGAAAGGGCAATGCACGATACCGAAGAGGCTAGCAAGGATGGAAGGGTGAGAGTGCGTATAATCCATGGACTCAACATTAGTCATAAAGAACTCACATACTTGTTGCAAAAATCTACAAGTCATCAAAAACCTCGGTACTACGCGCATGCTCCTAGGGGGATAGACCATCGCTCGTCCCCGACCGCCACTCATAAGGATGACAATCAAATAACACCTCATGTTTCAAATTTGTTACATAACGTTTACCATACGTGCATGCTACGGGACTTGCAAACTTCAACACAAGCATTTCTCAATTTCACAACTACTCAACTAGCACGACTCTGATATTATTACCTCCATATCTCAAAACAATCATCAAGCATCAAACTTCTCTTAGTATTCAAAACACTCATAAGAGAATTTTATTATTAATCTTGTATACCGAGCATATTAGGATTTTAAGCAAATTACCATGCTATTTAAGACTCCCAAAATAATATAAGTGAAGCATGAGAGTTCATCTATTTCTATAAAATAAAACTGCCACCCTGCTCTAAAAATATATAAGTGAAGCACTAGAGCAAACGACAAACTACTCCGAAAGATATAAGTGAAGATCAATGAGTAGTCGAATAATTATGCAACTATGTGAAGACTCTCTAACATTTAATAATTTCAGATCTTGGTATTCTATTCAAACAGCAAGCAAAGCAAAATAAAATGACATTCTAAGAATGGCAAACATCATGTGAAGAAGCAAAAACTTAGGATCAACCGATACTAACCGATAGTTGTTGAAGAAGAAAGGTGGGATGCCAACCGGGGCATCCCCAAGCTTAGATGCTTGAGACTTCTTGAAATATTATCTTGGGGTGCCTTGGGCATCCCCAATCTTGAGCTTTTGTGTCTCCTTAATTCCTCTCATATCACGGTCTCCCTAAATCTCAAAAGCTTCATCCACACAAAACTCAACAAGGACTCGTGAGATAAGTTAGTATAAATCATTGCAAAAACCTTATTATACTCTACTGTAGCAAGTCACTAAAATTATTATTCAACCTTGAATACTAAATGCCTCTTCATATTTAATAGTCCTATCATTAAATTGAATCATTAAAGAAGCAAACATATGCAAACAATGCAAACATAACAGAAATCTGCCTAAACAGGATAGTCTATAAAGAATGCTGCAACATCCATACTTCCCTAGCTCCAAAAATTATGAAATAAAATTCCCACTGTATTAAATTTATCAGAGCCTAATATGCAAAAGGTTTCAACATTTTATCACATTATTAATTTTCTAGGGAATTATTGCAACAGCGGTAAACTTTCTGTTTTCAAACAGCAACATGTGGACTTGTAACATAGGCATAGTAAAGGCTATCAATGCACTTTTATTGAAATAAAAGATGAAAAACATTGTTCTAAATAAAATCAAGCAAATCCTAACAAAATAAATTGACACTACAAGCAAAACACATATCATGTGGCGAATAAAAATATAGCTCCAAGTAAAGTTACCGATGAACGAAGACGAAAGAGGGGATGCCTTCCGGGGCATCCCCAAGCTTAGGCTCTTGGCTATCCTTGAATATTAACTTGGGGTGCCTTGGGCATCCCCAAGCTTAGGCTCTTGCCACTCCTTATTCCATAGTCCATCGAATCCTTACCCAAAACTTGAAAACTTCACAACACAAAACTTAACAGAAAACTCACAAGCTCCGTTAGTATAAGAAAATAAATCACCACTTCAAGGTACTGTAATGAACTCATTATTTATGTATATTGGTATTAAACCTACTGTATTCCAACTTCTCTATGGTTTATAAACTATTTTACTAGCCATAGATTCATCAAAATAAGTAAACAACACATGAAAAACAGAATCTGTCAAAAACAGAACAGTCTGTAGTAATCTGGATCAAACGTATACTTATGAACTCATAAAATTATCAAATAAATTTCTGGACCTGAGGAATTTATCTATTAATCATCTGCAAAAATAATTAACTAAATAGCACTCTCCAAATAAAAATGGCAGCAATTCTCGTGAGCGCTAAAGTTTCTGTTTTTTACCGCATGATCAACAAGACTTTCCCCAACTCTTCCCAAAGGTTCCGAGTGATTCGGGTATTTTTCGGAGTACCGGGGGAGTTACGGGAATACGGGAGTACATATGGGCCTTAGTGGGCTTTGATGTCTACTACACAACCTTCTTCTTGTAGACGTTGTTGGGCCTCCAAGTGCAGAGGTTTGTAGGACAGTAACAAATTTCCCTCAAGTGGATGACCTAAGGTTTATCAATCCGTAGGAGGCGTAGGATGAAGATGGTCTCTCTCAAGCAACCCTGCAACCAAATAACAAAGAGTCTCTTGTGTCACCAACACACCCAATACAATGGTAAATTGTATAGGTGCACTAGTTCGGCGAAGAGATGGTGATACAAGTGGTATATGGATAGAAGATAAAGGTATTTGTAATCTAAAATTATAAAAACAGCAAGGTAATGAATGATAAAAGTGAGCGTAAACGGTATTGCAATGTGTGGAAATAAGGCCTAGGGTTCATACTTTCGCTAGTGTAAGTTCCCTCAACAATACTAACATAATTGGATCACATAACTATCCCTCAACATGCAACAAAGAGTCACTCCAAAGTCACTAATAGCGGAGAACGAACGAAGAGATTATGGTAGGGTACGAAACCACCCTCAAAGTTATTCTTTCTAATCAATCCGTTGGGCTATTCCTATAGGTGTCACAAACAGCCCTAGAGTTCATACTAGAATAAAACCTTAAGACACAAATCAACCAAAACCCAAATGTCACCTAGATACTCCAATGTCACCTCAAGTATCCGTGGGTATGATTATACAATATGCGTCACACAATCTCAGATTCATCTGTTCAACCAACACAAAGGACCTCAAAGAGTGCCCCAAAGTTTCTACTGGAGAATCACGATGAAAACGTGTGCCAAACCCTATGCATAGGTTCATGGGCGGAATCCGCAAGTTGATCACCAAAACATACATCAAGTGAATCACGTGGCATCCCATTGTCACCACAGATACACACGACAAGACATACATCAAGTGTTCTCAAATCTTTAAAGACTCAATCCGATAAGATAACTCCAAAGGGGAAAATCAATTTATTACGAGAGAGAAGAGGGGGAGGAGAAACACAAGATCCAACTATAATAGCAAAGGTCGCGATACATCAAGATCGTGCCAAATCAAGAACACGAGAGAGAGAGAGAGATCAAACACATAGCTACTGGTACATACCCTCAGCCCCGAGGGAGAACTACTCCCTCCTCGTCATGGAGAGCGCCGGGATGATGAAGATGGCCACCGGTGAGGGATCCCCCCCTCCGGCAGGGTGCCAGAACAGGGTCTCAATTGACTTTTGGTGGCTACGTAGGCTTGCAGCGGCGGAACTCCCGATCTAATCTCTGTTTTGGAAGTTTTACGATGCATAGGTATATATGGGTGCAAGGGGTACGTCGGTGGAGCTTCGGGGGCCCCATGAGGCAGGGGGGCGTGCCTTAGGGGGGTCGGCGCGCCCCCACCCTCGTGGCCAGCTCCCGTATCTTCTGACGTAGAGTCCAAGTCTATTTGGTGGCTTTCCTTCCAAAAATAACTTCTCTAGTTGATTTCGTTCCGTTTCGACTCCGTTTGATATTCCTTTTCTTCGAAACACTGAAATAGGCATAAAACAACAAATCTAGGCTGGGCCTCCGGTTAATAGGTTAGTCCCAAAAATAATATAAAAGTGGATAATAAAGCCCAATATTGCCCAAAATAGTAGATAATATAGCATGGAGCAATAAAAAATTATAGATACATTGGAGACGTATCAAGCATCCCAAGCTTAATTCCTACTCGTCCTCGAGTAGGTAAATGATAAAAAAGATAATTTTTAATGTGGAATGCTAGTTGGCATAATTTCAATGTAATTCTTCTTACTTGTGATATGAATATTCAGATCCGAAAGATTCAAGACAAAAGTTCATATTGACATAAAAATAATAATACTTCAAGCATACTAACTAAGCAATTATGTCTTCTCAAAATAACATGGCCAAAGAAAGTTCATCCCTACAAAATCATATAGTTTAGTCATGCTCCATTTTCGTCACACAAGAATGCTCTCATCATGCACAACCCCGATGACAAGCCAAGCAATTGTTTCATACTTTAGTAATCTCAAACTTATAAACCTTCACGCAATACATGAGCGTGAGCCATGGATATAACACTATGGGTGGAATAGAATATGATGATGGGGGTTATGTGGAGAAGACAAAAAGGAGAAAGTCTCACATCAACGAGGCTAATCAATGGGCTATGGAGATGCCCATCAATTGATGTCAATGCAAGGAGTAGGGATTGCCATGCAACGGATGCCCTAGAGCTATAAATGTATGAAAGCTCAACAAAAGAAACTAGTGGGTGTGCATCCAACTTGCTTGCTCACGAAGACCTAGGGCACTTGAGGAGGCCCATTGTTGGAATATACAAGCCAAGTTCTATAATGAAAAATTCCCACTAGTATATGAAAGTGATAACATGAGATACTCTCTACTATGAAGATCATGGTGCTACTTTGAAGCACAAGTGTGGTAAAAGGGTAGTAACATTGTCCCTTCTCACTTTTTCTCTCATTTTTTGGGCCTTTCTCTTTTTTTTGGGCCTTTCTCTTTTTTTTGGGCCTTCTCTTTTTTTTGGGCCTTCTCTTTTTTATGGCTTTTGTCTTTTTTATGGCCTTTCTCTTTTTATTTTTTTTATTCCTCACTTGGGACAATGCTCTAATAATGATGATCATCACACTTCTATTTATTTACAACTCAATGATTACAACTCGATACTAGAACAAAGATGACTCTATATGAATGCCTCCGGCGGTGTACCGGGATGTGCAATGATTCATGAGTGACATGTATGGAAGAATTATGAATGCTGGCTTTGCCACAAATACTATGTCAACTATATGATCATGCTAAGCAATATGACAATGATGAATGTGTCATGATGAACGGAATGGTGGAAAGTTGCATGGCAATATATCTCGGAATGGCTATGGAAATGCCATAATAGGTAGGTATGGTGGCTGTTTTGAGGAAGATATAAGGAGGTTTATGTGTGACAGAGCGTATCATATCACGGGGTTTGGATGCACCGGTGAAGTTTGCACCAACTCTCAACGTGAGAAAGGGCAATGCACGGTACCGAAGAGGCTAGCAAGGATGGAAGGGTGAGAGTGTGTATAATCCATGGACTCAACATTAGTCATAAAGAACTCACATAGTTGTTGCAAAAATCTACAAGTCATCAAAAACCTCGGTACTACGCGCATGCTCCTAGGGGGATAGACCATCGCTCGTCCCCGACCGCCACTCATAAGGAGGACAATCAAATAACACCTCATGTTTCAAATTTGTTACATAACGTTTACCATACGTGCATGCTACGGGACTTGCAAACTTCAACACAAGCATTTCTCAATTTCACAACTACTCAACTAGCACGACTCTGATATTATTACCTCCATATCTCAAAACAATCATCAAGCATCAAACTTCTCTTAGTATTCAAAACACTCATAAGAGAATTTTATTATTAATCTTGTATATCGAGCATATTAGGATTTTAAGCAAATTACCATGCTATTTAAGACTCTCAAAATAATATAAGTGAAGCATGAGAGTTCATCTATTTCTATAAAATAAAACTGCCACCCTGCTCTAAAAATATATAAGTGAAGCACTAGAGCAAACGACAAACTACTCCGAAAGATATAAGTGAAGATCAATGAGTAGTCGAATAATTATGCAACTATGTGAAGACTCTCTAACATTTAATAATTTCAGATCTTGGTATTCTATTCAAACAGCAAGCAAAGCAAAATAAAATGACATTCTAAGAATGGCAAACATCATGTGAAGAAGCAAAAACTTAGGATCAACCGATACTAACCGATAGTTGTTGAAGAAGAAAGGTGGGATGCCAACCGGGGCATCCCCAAGCTTAGATGCTTGAGACTTCTTGAAATATTATCTTGGGGTGCCTTGGGCATCCCCAATCTTGAGCTTTTGTGTCTCCTTAATTCCTCTCATATCACGGTCTCCCTAAATCTCAAAAGCTTCATCCACACAAAACTCAACAAGGACTCGTGAGATAAGTTAGTATAAATCATTGCAAAAACCTTATTATACTCTACTGTAGCAAGTCACTAAAATTATTATTCAACCTTGAATACTAAATGCCTCTGCATATTTAATAGTCCTATCATTAAATTGAATCATTAAAGAAGCAAACATATGCAAACAATGCAAACATAACAGAAATCTGCCTAAACAGGATAGTCTATAAAGAATGCTGCAACATCCATACTTCCCTAGATCCAAAAATTATGAAATAAAATTCCCACTGTATTAAATTTATCAGAGATTAATATGCAAAAGGTTTCAACATTTTATCACATTATTACTTTTCTAGGGAATTATTGCAACAGCGGTAAACTTTCTGTTTTCAAACAGCAACATGTGGACTTGTAACATAGGCATAGTAAAGGCTATCAATGCCGCTTTTATTGAAATAAAAGATGCAAAACATTGTTCTAAATAACAGCAAGCAAATCCTAACAGAATAAATTGACGCTACAAGCAAAACACATATCATGTGGCGAATAAAAATATAGCTCCAAGTAAAGTTACCGATGAACAAAGACGAAAGAGGGGATGCCTTCCGGGGCATCCCCAAGCTTAGGCTCTTGGCTGTCCTTGAATATTAACTTGGGGTGCCTTGGGCATCCCCAAGCTTAGGCTCTTGCCACTCCTTATTCCATAGTCCATCGAATCCTTACCCAAAACTTGAAAACTTCACAACACAAAACTTAACAGAAAACTCACAAGCTCCGTTAGTATAAGAAAATAAATCACCACTTCAAGGTACTGTAATGAACTCATTATTTATGTATATTGGTATTAAACCTACTGTATTCCAACTTCTCTATGGTTTATAAACTATTTTACTAGCCATAGATTCATCAAAATAAGTAAACAACACATGAAAAACAGAATCTGTCAAAAACAGAACAGTCTGTAGTAATCTGGATCAAACGTATACTTATGGAACTCATAAAATTATCAAATAAATTTCTGGACCTGAGGAATTTATCTATTAATCATCTGCAAAAATAATTAACTAAATATCACTCTCTAAATAAAAATGGCAGCAATTCTCGTGAGCGCTAAAGTTTCTGTTTTTTACCGCATGATCAACAAGACTTTCCCCAACTCTTCCCAAAGTTCTACTTGGCACAAACACTAAATAAAAGCATAAAACCACATCTAAACAGAGGCTAGATGAATTATTTATTACTAAACAGGAACAAAAAGCAAGGAACAAAAATAAAGTTGGGTTGCCTCCCAACAAGCGCTATCGTTTAACGCCCCTAGCTAGGCATGATGATTTCAATGATGCTCACATAAAGGATAAGAATTGTAACATAAAGAGAGCATCATGAAGAATATGAGTAGCCCATTTAAGTCTAACCCACTTCCTATGCATAGGGATTTTGTGAGTAAACAACTTATGGGAACAATAATCAACTAGCATAGGAGGGCAAAACAAGCATAACTTCAAAATTTTAAGCACATAGAGAGGAAACTTGATATTATTGTAACTCCTACAAGCATATGTTCCTCCCTCATAATAATTTTCAGTAGCATTATGAATGAATTCAACAATATAACCAGCACTTAAAGCATTATTTTCATGATCTACAAGCATAGAAATTTTATTACTCTCCACATAAGCAAAATTCTTCTCATTCGGGATAGTGGGATTATCATAAGAGACTTGGATACTATAAATTGTTTCCACATTAAAAGAGTAATGTTCAGAAAATGGGTAACCATAATCATGACAAGTTTTATAAATATAATCCTCACTACTTTTTATAGCATATGTATCGTCACAATAATTATCATAAGTAGGAGGCATGTTATTATCATTATAAATTTGCATATCAAAACTTGGGATACTAAAAATATCATCTTCATTAAAGGTAGCATCCCCAAGCTTGGGGCAAACATTAATTGCAGCAGATATATTCTCAAATATGTCATCCTCATCAAACATAGCTTCCTCAAGCTTGGGCCTTTTCATATCATAAGCATAATCACTCTCATCATTAATAGTATGGATAGCACCAATAGTATAGCAATTATTATATCCTTCCAAGCAAGTGCCAAAAAGATTTTCAAGATCATAAGACGTATCATTGTCTTCCCAATCATAATCATCACAACAAGCAATAGGCATAACGAGATCATCATCAAGTGTATCATCTTCATTCTCATGAGGCACAACAATAATAGGAGCAACTTTATTTGGGAGCGATACCTTTTTACCTCTCTTACTTTTTCTTTTCTTATTCTTCACCTCATGTGTGGGTTCAATCCTCTTTTTGGATCTCCTTATTAATGAGATTTGTTTAATAGAAGGCTCCTCCTCGTTACCTGATTCATCATAAGAAATAATAGGAGGATATTGGGAAGTCTCTTCCCTTTCATTAGTATTTTCTTCATCCTCTATATGTTTTCTTTTCTTTATGCAATAGGCAATATAAGGATTAGCAATGCAATTCACCGCACAATACATATAAATTTTCTCTAGATCAAAATGAAGAACTTTATCAAGGGCAAATTTTGGAATATCCTTAATTCTATGTTTAATTTCTTCATAACCCAAAAGCAAACTAAGTTCATTATGATGTGCAAGGGAAATCAAGTCATCACAATTTTTGGACACGATACGATCATGAAACAATTTGCATTGGGCACTAAAATGATCACATTCATTGCAAAGTTCACAAGTAGGGCTAAGAAATAATAAATTTTCAGCACATTCATCTAGCTCTTCTTGCAACAATTTGGTTTCTAAGTACTTATGCCCCTTGCAATATCTATCTTCCCTATTTGGTGTGTACTTGCAAACATGCACTCCACAAAAATTGACATGTTTATAGGAGGCATTTTCATCATAACTAGTGCAATCATCATTAGCATCATGGGTATTCAAAGAATTCATACTAACAACATTGCAATCATGCTCATCATTCAAAGATTTAGTGCCAAACATTTTATAGATTTCTTCTTCTAGTACTTGAGCACAATTTTCCTTTCCATCATACTCACGAAAGATATTAAAAAGATGAAGCATATGAGACAAACTTAATTCCATTTTTTTGTAATTTTTTTGTAAACTAAACTAGTCATAAAACAAGAAACTAAAAGACTCGATTGCAAGATCTAAAGATATACCTTCCAGCGCTAACCTCCCCGGCAACGGCGCCAGAAAAGAGCTTGATGTCTACTACACAACCTTCTTCTTGTAGACGTTGTTGGGCCTCCAAGTGTAGAGGTTTGTAGGACAGTAGCAAATTTCCCTCAAGTGAATGTCCTAAGGTTTATCAATCCGTAGGAGGCGTAGGATGAAGATGGTCTCTCTCAAGCAACCCTGTAACCAAATAACAAAGAGTCTCTTGTGTCCCCAACACACCCAATACAATGGTAAATTGTATAGATGCACTAGTTTGGCGAAGAGATGGTGATACAAGTTGTATATGGATAGAAGATAAAGGTATTTGTAATCTGAAATTATAAAAACAGCAAGGTAATGAATGATAAAGGTGAGCGTAAACGGTATTGCAATGTGTGGAAATAAGGCCTAGGGTTCATACTTTCGCTAGTGTAAGTTCCCTCAACAATACTAACATAATTGGATCACATAACTATCCCTCAACATGCAACAAAGAGTCACTCCAAAGTCACTAATAGCGGAGAACGAACGAAGAGATTATGGTAGGGTACGAAACCACCTCAAAGTTATTCTTTCCAATCAATCCGTTGGGCTATTCCTATAGGTGTCACAAACATCCCTAGAGTTCGTACTAGAATAACACCTTAAGACACAATTCAACCAAAACCCTAATGTCACCTAGATACTCCAATGTCACCTCAAGTATCCGTGGGTATGATTATACGATATGCGTCACACAATCTCAGATTCATCTATTCAACCAACACAAAGGACCTCAAAGAGTGCCCCAAAGTTTCTACCGAAGAATCACGACGAAAACGTGTGCCAACCCCTATGCATCGGTTAATGGGCGGAACCCGCAAGTTGATCACCAAAACATACATCAAGTGAATCACGTGGCATCCCATTGTCACCATAGATACGCATGGCAAGACATACATCAAGTGTTCTCAAATCTTTAAAGACTCAGTCCGATAAGACAACTCCAAAGGGGAAACTCAATTTATTACAAGAGAGAAGAGGGGGAGGAGAAACATAAGATCCAACTATAATAGCAAAGCTCGCGATACATCAAGATCATGCCAAATCAAGAACACGAGAGAGATAGCGAGAGATCAAACACATAGCTACTGGTACATACCCTCAGCCCTGAGGGAGAACTACTCCCTCCTCATCATGGAGAGCGCCGAGATGATGAAGATGGCCACCGGTGAGGGATCCCCCCTCCGGCAGGGTGCCGGAACAGGGTCCCGATTGACTTTTGGTGGCTACAAAGGCTTGCGGCGGCGGAACTCCCGATCTAATCTCCGTTTCGGAAGTTTTATGATACGTAGGTATATATGGGTGCAAGGGGTACGTCGGTGGAGCTTCGGGGGCCCCACGAGGCAGGGGGGCGCGCCCTCGTGGCCAGCTCCCGTATCTTCTGACGTAGAGTCCAAGTCTATCTGGTGGCTTTCCTTCCAAAAATAACTTCTCCAGTTGATTTCGTTCCGTTTCGACTCCGTTTGATATTCCTTTTCTTCGAAACACTGAAATAGGCATAAAACAACAAATCTGGGTTGGGCCTCCGGTTAATAGGTTAGTCCCAAAAATAATATAAAAGTGGATAATAAAGCCCAATATTGCCCAAAGCAGTAGATAATATAGCATGGAGCAATCAAAAATTATAGATACGTTGGAGACGTATCAGGCTTTAAGGGAAAAAGAGGAGAAGCCACGAGGGCTGGCCGCGCGCCCCCCATGGGCCTAGTCCGAATTGGACTAGGGGAGGGGCTGCCCCCCCTCTTTCCTTCTCCTCCCCTTCTCCTTCCTTTCCCCTCCTAGTAGGACTAGGAAAGAAGGAATCCTACTCCTACTAGGAGGAGGATTCCCCCCCCCCCTTGGAGTGCCTAGAGAGGCCGACCGGCCTCCCCTCCCTCCTTTATATACATGGGGAAGGGGGCACCCTAGGACACACAAGTTGATCAGTTAATCTTTTAGCCGTGTGCGGTGCCCCCCTCCACCATAATCCACCTCGGTTATATCATAGCGGTGCTTAGACAAAGCCCTGCGTCGGTAGCATCATCATCACCGTCATCACGCCGTCGTGCTGACGGAACTCTCCCTCAAAGCTATGCTGGATCGGAGTTCGTGGGACGTCACCGAGCTGAACATGTGCTGAACTAGGAGGAGTCGTACGTTCGGTATTTGGATCGGACGGATCGTGAAGACGTACGACTACATCAATTGCGTTCTCGTAACGCTTCCGCTTACGGTCTACAAGGGTAGGTGGATGATACTCTTCCCTCTCGTTGCTATGCATCACCATGATCTTGCGTGTGCATAGGATTTTTTTTGAAATTACTACGTTCCCCAACACTTACGTCAATCTTCCTCGTCATATCATTTCGCCTTGAACAGCAAACTTGATTTCGATTTTGTGTCGTACTCGTGGTTCCAATAACCTTTCGCTTCATCATTCCTTCGACTTGATGTCATCGCCGACCGGTTACATCTTCATGAAATTTCTCAACAAATGTGTCTTGATCATCATCAATGTTCTGAGCTCTTCCAAGATATCTATCGAATTCTTGATGATAAATACCATCCTTGCCCCTCAATGATTTGTGTTATCATCGACAACATTATTGCCCTCCCTCCATCACAAACTTGTTCATGTTTGCTGTAGTACCTTGAGTTCCTTTCATCTAGCTTGTGTTATGTTCTACCTTGGGGTATTACCATCTTTTATGTCAAGGATGTTGGGAGGATTGCTCCACCTCTTAAGATTTTTTGGTATAGTGATACTTCTCACCATCACCATTCCTTCTTGGTCCCCGTGTTGATTCTAACCGGGATACCAACCAATGAACGGTGCTACTTAGATTATGTACTTCTAGCAACCCTATTGCTTTGAAGTTAATGGTCAACATTTCATTCTTAGACCATTGGTTATAGAATCACCATTCTTACATTGATTGGGCTACCTAAGCCCATATTTTGGGTGCACCTTTCAACCAATGTTTAGTTGAGTATGTTTTCCTCGAGCACACCTCATTATGTCATTTGATATGAAAAATGTTATCTCATTGTTCACATAATTGTGGAAATCCATCTTTTGGAAATATCGATGAATTGTTGCTGAGTTCATTAGCCACCTCCTCCTCCTCTCCTTGGTTAAATGATGAACTCATGATTTGGAACTTGCTTCCATAGTTAATTTCCCGAGAATCTTGCAATGCCATCTCGTCAATTGTGTTTCACCCCTTCCTTCTCAGGAATCCTGAGTCTGAGGTATCCTGACACCAACTAGATCTGAATCTCGGTCAGATATGATGGTTGGAACATATTCCCTAGAGTTATAGCACTGGTCTTTGACCCGATAAGGTGATGTCATGCCTAGCACACCTGGCCGTAGGACCTATTGTTATAGTTTCCTTTTTAGCAAAGTTATCCATTCTTCCATGAGGAAATTGTAAGACTTATTCTATGAGTGTTCCTGATGGATCCTTTGTGTATCCAAAGTCTGACCTTTGCTTGAAGACCATGTCAATGCTATCTCGAAGCATGTCTGTGGTACTCTGATCTTCAATAAGAACATTGGAAGCACAATACTAAAAATTTTATTGCCCAATTATCCAAACACCATGGCATGGATGACATCATGAGTTTCGTCACCCCTTTAACCAAATGGCCATCTACTTGTTGTCTTGTTGCGTATATCAATCTCTGCTTGTCCTTTGGAAGGATATACTCTAATACTTGAGTATAAACACCTTTTCCTTTCCATTGGCCTAATTAACATATTAATCACATTTTTCTTTCTATTGTTTTGTTTAACCTTTCTTGTGATCGATATGACATAAGCATTAATATTTCCCTAGTTATGTAAACACCTCGGTGTACAACTCTGTCAGTAAGACCCTATTACTATTGTTGAAAACATTCCGGTAACCACCGATGGACGAGAACTTCGCCTATTGGTCCGCATCGTTCAACGAGCAGAAAATGGTTCTCTTCATCCCTCGCCCTTGGTACCGATGTTGTTGCCGACATAACTGACAGGATGTCCTCTAACATGCCTTGCTTACATGATCGTGCAAGATGTCAGCGCCCTTTCTACCTTTAACCTGCATGGTGGGCCCATAACCCACAACCCCACAGGATCAAAACCTGACTCTCCTGTACACCCACTAGTTTCCAAAGTTATTCCTCGTGCGTGGCCTTGTATGTAACTCACGGGCCACCTTCCTAGTGATCTATTCTGGTAACAGACGCAATACTTAATCTTGTTGCTCTGGACCCCTTTCGCACTTTGTTTCAGACATCGAACGATTACCTATCCGTTTGAAACTTCTCATGGTACCTTCTTACTTTGCTCTCGATATCTTCTTAAGTTTCAATTCGGGAGTTACTTTCTGTCACCTTCCCGAATGTTATCGACCAAATAGTCAACCTTGCAGAGGTTCGTTCTCCTGGAATATCCACCATTTATTCTTTCGTAAGTACGATGGAGTTCCCAAAGAAAGGATGCCGACTTCATCAGGATGACCTGAAGCAGAGAAATGAGGAGATCAACGTAATGGATCGACCTCTTCGAGAAGAGCAACCAAGAACGAGAAGATACGTTAGAATTTCGTAACCAGCTCTTTCCCCCTTACCCACCTCTTAAAATCTTGAGACGAGATTTCTTGTAGTGGAGGAGATTTGTAACACCCCGAGAATCATGCCACAGTAAACCCCTGTTAATGATGTCAGGTCATCATAATTAAATTTTTGCTAAACCTCACTTGTTTCAAACTAAGTTAAAATACAAATTCAAATAACAAGTCAAATTATAGTTTCATAAAACAGTGAATAAAAAATGTTCAAAATGTTAGTAATATTCACTAAGTAATTTTCATGTAACAACCAACAACCGTGCATTAATAAAAGGCCCCTAACCTAATTAAAACAGTACCAACCACAAATTAATTAACCAATTCAATTTCTAAAAAATGTTAAATAGTTGCATTTACCCTGAAGCTTTTTTGCACTCCCAGAATATTACCTAGTATTTATGTGCCAAGTTTCAAATTAAACATAAGTCATCTGCTAGCTAAATCAAAATACAAAACAGAAAAGAAAATGAATAAAAACAAAAGGCTACTGTGCACTTGTGGCCTACTGCTACAGGAGCCGGCCCAGCCCACCACTGCAGCCTCCTCCACCCTCTGTTCACACAGGGCGCGCTGGACGCCGCGCGTGCGTTCGTGGCGCCGATGGCCACGCGGCGCCCATCCGCTGGCTCTGCGGGGCGGATAAGGTCCCCCTCGACCCCCTCTCGCGAACCCTAGGCCTGTTTGCCCCTCTCCCACGCCCCTCCACTTGACCTAGTCGACTCCCGCCGCCGTCGCCGCCATGCCTCGCCTCGCCACCGTGGCCATCGAGCTCCCCGATGGCTAGGAACGTGTCCAGAAGCACCAACGTCGTCCGCCGCATCGTCCACGACCACGAGCTCGAGCTGGGCGTCTCTACATCACCGGGATCAAGCGCTTCTTCCCCTCGGCCGCCGGCGCCTCTCCAACGAATTTCGGCGCCCTCTGCTGCTCCCGGCCACCAACGAGCCTCCGTGAGCTCCCTTGGTGAGCGTTCCCCCCGTTTCCGCCTTGCATCGACCTCGATCCCCCACTGCCATGTCCGTGTCCGTGCACCTCCGCTCCTCACAACACGCCGCGGCCGCCCCGTGCACGCCGTACCGTTGCCGCGCTCCCGCCACGTACCGGCCTCGCCTCCGGTTGCGGACCTGCGCGTGTCCGCGTGCCAGCAGCCACGGCCGCGCCCCTGCCCGCGTGCTTGCTACTGCTCGTGCGCTGCTGCTGCTACTGCCTGCTACCAGCGCTGCTAGTGCGGGGTCCGGCGCCGGTCTACAGCTATGGCCCACCACTGCAGCAGTCCCCTGGATATGGCCAGGGAGGGCAGTACGCCTTGACGTACGGTACGGTCCTCACCGGAGGGCAACCGTCCATGTACGGGGTTCCGCCAACTGGGGTATCCGCCCCTCCGCTATTCCATCCTGGTGGGGTTGTGGCTCAGCCGGCTCAAAAACGCAAAAAAAAAAAGAAGCCGCCTCAGCAGCAGCAACACCATGCGGGTGGAGATTTGCAACATGGTTTTCATCACCCCCCGCAGCATGTGCCAGTTCAACAACAATTTCAGCAGCAATCCATACCGCAACAGCACATGCACTCATATCAGCACGGGCAATATCAACAGGTTGTGCAGAATACGCCACAAGGGTCTGCTACTGTCGATGTCACACCGTTGGCTGCTCCAGTGTCTGATGTGCAGGTGGATACGGCGCCCAAGTACAAGGCTAAGAAAGGGGTACGTTGCTGGAAGTGTGCGGTTGATACGCATGCGGCGAAGGATTGCACTGTGCAACACTACTGTTATATTTGTGACAAAATCGCTCATCCAACGCTGCAGTGTCCGGTTCTCAAACTCCCTAAACCCAATGCTTTTGTTTCGGGAGTTGGTGCTGAGGAGACGTACTTTGTCCAGTTGCCTGATTGCGTGGTGAAAAATCACTTAGCACCAACACAGTCTCCGATCGCCCGAGTTCAGGTTACCGGTTTAATGGTACCGTCTAGTATTGTTGAGAGCCAGATTGCCAGGAGATGCCCGGTACATGATCAATGGAAGTGGGAGGCTATTCAACATGGGCATGATGCATACCTTGTTAGCTTTCCATCTTTCGAGGACTTGGACAGGGTGGATGGTATACAGATGACCGTTCCGTCTGTTAATTCTCAGATGACCGTTACCGCATGGAGGTCTCAGGAGGTCCCACATAAGCTAGAGCTCCAGAAGATTTGGCTCCATGTCGAGGGGGTTCCCCATACGGTGCGCCATTTTTGGGGCTTATGGGCCGTGGGTACTTTGATGGGCAAGACCTTGGACGTGGATCTTATTAGCCTGCGTCGCCGTGGAGTTGTTCGTATTCTCGTGGGTATGACTAACTCTCAGATTTTGTCAAAGGACAAGGACGACGCTGGGCCTTTTGTTGCTTCAGATGTGGTGGTTAAGCTCAAGGGCTACACTTTCACGTTCAGGAGGGAGCCGGCAGGATACATTCCGGACCCTGACTTTGTCCCGTTCATTTGGAGACGCAAGGGTGATGATGCTGACGATGATAGCGGCGCTAAGGAGAAGGATGATGAGATGGACACTTCGGAACACACTGGAAATCCGTCGAACCATCCGTCGTCTAGTTTAGCACCGAAGGATAACACTCATGTGACTCAAGATCAACGCCGGGAACTGTCGAGTGCTGGCTCTGGTGGTGCAACGAGAGGTGGTCCTGTGCTTTGGGCGGTCACTCCGTTTAACTCTTCGCCGCAGACGCCAAGAGGCATGGAGCTTGTCGCGAATCTTAGAGTCAACTCCACTTTGAGTAGTCCTCTCGGAAGATCGCCGCGGGATCATACACAGGACTCGTCCTCAACTCCTTCACCGTGCGCTTTGTTTGCATCGCAGCCCGCGCCGCATTCTCAGCCGGCATCATCGCAGTCCGCTGCCCTCCAGTCGGTGCAAGACACCGGCGGCTCGGCGGGGCGCCTGGAATCTTCTTCAGTGCACCTACAACCTGCTGCGAAGGTGGCGTCGCAGCCGCCGCCGCCGACGCGGACGGCGGCAGCCAAGCCGGCCGTCTTCAAGCCGGTGCAGGCCGCCAGAGGCATAGCGGGACGTCCGGTCACGCCTGTGATGAGCCGGCAACCCATGGCTTCGGTTGAGGCGGACAAGCATGCAGCTCACGTGGAGCTAGACATGCATGCAGCTCACGTAGAGCTAGACATGCATGCTTCTAGTGGGCTTGGACGTGTAGGCCTACCCCAGGGTGTGCAGCCATGCATAGTTGAACCTACGGCTGCTGTTCAGTCTCAGTCGGAGCCGGACGTGTCCACTGCTGCTCTTGGGTCTCAGGCAGAGCCTGACGTGGTCGCCTCACCCATGCCTGCAGTCAGGCCATCTTTGGCAGCGGCGCCACGTGTACCGGCGGTCGAGATTGCCGGGGAGGGGGTTGCTACTCCACCCTCATCCCCTCCTCCGGCAGCAGTGCATGCGCGACATCCTTCACCGGGGGTGACATCCACACGCCGAAGTGCTCGACATGCGGTGGCCGATGATGGAAGGACGGACACCGACGAGGACTCTTTGACCAAGGCTATGCGGCGTAAAGCTGTGCAGAACCTTGACAACCAAGGTACTTCGTCATCGCCCAAATCATTTTTATCTTTTTCTACTACATCCATTGTTGCTAAGTTAAATAATGTGGGTGTTAGTCTAGGAAATAATGAGAATGATATTTCTGTTTCCGCAAACGCTTTGAGACATTTGGAATATGACCGATTGAAGGTTACTCCACAAGTTTCTAGCAAATCTTTTATCTCACATCTAGATGAGGAGGAGCTGCATGCCACATCAGATGGTCAGCTACTCGCTCATGTAGTAGGGGAGGTTTCGGACGTGGGTTTGGAGGAACCCGGGCTTAGTTCATTGATTGAGCTTACAGCTTCCGGTCGTAAATCCAAGTCTGGTCGGTCGAAAAAAGGTCGTAAACCCTATAAAAGGGCGAAATTTTCTAAATCTCCTATTGTTTCCTCATGAATGGCATGTTCTTTAATAGCAGAGGTCTTGGTGACTTGGCTAAACATCTATTCATTGCGGAATGTAATAGGGATTACAATTTAGATTTTTTGGCTTTATCTGAAACGGGAAGACGTGATTTCTCAGTAAGTCTGCTTAACCGCCTTTCTGGTGGGATAGATTATAACTGGATTTCACGACCACCTCGAGGTCGTTCTGGGGGCATTTTACTCGGCGTTAACACAGAGACTATGGATGTTTTGGCTAGTTCGGAAGGCGAGTTTCATATTAAACTCCATATCCGAAACAAAGCTGACAACTTCACATGGACCCTCGTCGTCGTGTATGGGGCAGCCCAGGATGAACTCAAGGCCGTTTTTCTCCGTGAACTGGTTAATCTAGCGAAAGATAATCCCTACCCCATTCTTATTGGTGGGGATTTTAATTTGCTACGATTTCCAAGCGAGAAAAGCCGAGGTAGGTTTGATAATCACTGGCCTTTCCTTTTCAACGCTGTCATAGACAGTCTAGATTTGCGAGAGGTTTCAATGATTGGAAGACAGTTCACTTGGGCGAACAGTCTTTCGGAGCCGACATATGAGAAACTAGATCGCGTTTTAATGGATACCGACTGGGAATCCAAATTCCCTATGGTTTATATTCGCGCTCTTCCTCGTATAGAGGCTATCTCAGACCATGCACCCATCCTCTTAACCACTGGATCTCCACGTCCACAACATCGACGCAAGTTCAAGTTTGAACTAGGTTGGTTACATCGAGATGGATTCTATGATATGGTCAAGGAGGTGTGGGATAAACCGGTTGCCGAGCCTACCCCAATACACAAATGGAACAACAAAATGCGTGCATTACGTAAGTTCCTTCGTGGTTGGGCTAGGCACACTGCGGGTATCCTCAAAAAGGAGAAGCTTCGTCTTTCATCCATTATTGATGATTTAGAAGCTTTGGCAGAGATTAGAGCTCTCTCTGACCTCGAATTAGAGATCAAGAGTCAATCGAATGCCAAGTTAGCTCGCATGTTGCGCGAGGAGGAACTCAAGTGGTACCAACATTCAAAATCTCAGTTTATCCTCAAAGGTGATTCGAATACGAGATATTTCCATGGTGTCGCCAATGGTAGACACCGGAAGAAACTTATTCATTCCCTACAACAGGAGGAGGGCATGATTGAAGGGCATGAGCTACTTAAGTCTTATATCACTAGTTATTATAAAAATCTATTCGGGACTCCTCAGGAAGGAAACTTCTCGATGGATGAGTCTCGAACAGATGACATCCCCCAGGTTTCTGATGCGGAAAATAGCCTTCTAACAGCTCCATTTTCTGAGGAGGAAGTTAGAAAGGCAGTTTTCCTAATGGAGCATAACAAAGCACCGGGTCCAGATGGTTTTCCCGCTGAGTTCTACCAGAACTTTTGGGAGGTCATCAAACATGATCTCCTACTCTTGTTTGGCTGCCTTCATGTTGGTCAACTAGAGTTGTTTCGCTTAAACTTCGGTGAAATTATTTTAATACCTAAGGTTAATGAGGCTGAAAGGATACAACAATATCGTCCAATATGCCTCCTTAATGTCAGCTTTAAAATCTTCACTAAGGTAGCGACTATTAGGCTCAATTCGGTTGCTGAACATGTGGTTCGTCCTTCTCAAACTGCTTTTATGCAAGGCAGGAACATCCTAGATGGGGTTGTTGTCCTTCACGAAACAGTTCATGAATTGCATCAAAAAAAACTGAATGGGGTAGTTCTTAAAATTGACTTTGAAAAGGCTTATGACAAAGTCAAGTGGTCTTTTCTTCAACAGACTCTCAGAATGAAAGGATTTTCTGCAGAGTGGCGCGCAATGATTCATAGTTTTGTGGCTGGAGGTAGTGTTGCCATTAAAGTCAATGATGACGTTGGCAACTATTTCCAACCAAAGAAAGGATTGCGACAAGGTGACTCAATATCGCCCATGCTATTCAATATAGTGGCGGATATGTTAGCGGTCATGATTGAGCGTGCCAAGGTTGATGGCCAAATTGATGGGGTAGTGAATCATCTAGTGGATGGTGGTCTTTCTATCCTTCAATATGCCGATGATACGATTCTCTTTATGGATCATGACCTCGAGAAAGCAAGAAATCTGAAATTAATTTTATCAGCATTCGAGCAACTCTCAGGGCTTAAGATAAATTTCCATAAAAGTGAATTGTTTTGTTTTGGCGAGGCTCAAGACGAGGCCCATCTGTATGCCGACCTGTTCGGATGCGGGTTGGGCCAGTTTCCGATCACTTATTTGGGTATACCGATACATTATCGAAGACTCACAAATGCTGAATGGAAACACGTCGAGGAGAGACTACAAAAAAGGCTTAGCAGTTGGAAAGGTAAACTGCTATCTCTGGGTGGGAGGTTGGTCCTCATAAATTCAGTACTAAGTAACATGGTACTGTATATGATTTCCTTCTTCCAATTGCCGAAAGGAGTTTTACATAGATTGGATTACTTCCGATCAAGATTCTTTTGGCAAGGAGATAGCGAGAGAAAGAAATATCGGCTGGCTAAATGGAGTGTGGTTTGCCGTCCCAAGGACCAAGGCGGGTTGGGAATTCATGACCTTGAGGTTAAGAATAGAGCCCTCCTTGGCAAATGGTTATTTAAGTTGTTGACCGAAGATGGTGTATGGCAAACCCTTCTTAGGAGAAAATATGTGGGTTCAAAGGCGATATCCCAGGTATACTGGAAGCCTGGGGACTCTCATTTTTGGGCGGGATTAATGGCAACGAAGAAATATTTCTTCCGCTATGGGTCCTTCTCAATTAAGAATGGCTCGGAAATTAGATTCTGGGAGGATAAGTGGTTAGGTAATGCTACTCTCCGGGAACAATATCCAGCTCTATACAATATTGTACGTCACAAGAGTGATACTATTGCCAAGGTTTTGGAATCATTTCCGCCCAATGTGACGTTCAGAAGGGATTTAATTGGACCTAGACTTCAATCGTGGAACATATTACTTCAACGATTATCCACGGTACAGTTGTCACAGGGGTCCGATTTATTTCGTTGGAACCTACATGAGAATGGGCAATTCTCAGTGGAATCTATGTATAGAGCTTTGATCCAGTCTGACGTGCCAGTTGATATTAATAAGAAGATCTGGAAGATGAAGATACCTCTTAAGAATAAAATCTTTGCATGGTATCTTCGTCGCGGAGTCATTCTTACTAAAGATAACCTTATTAAGAGAAATTGGCATGGAAGTACGCAATGTGTATTTTGTCCGCATGATGAGACAATAAAACATTTGTTCTTCCAATGTAAATTGGCTCGTTCTATATGGTCAGTCATCCAAATAGCTTCTGGCTTGTACCCTCCTTGTAGTGTTGCTAATATATTTGGCAATTGGTTACATGGGATTGATCACAAGTTCAGAAGTCTACTTAGGGTGGGAGCGCTTGCCGTGATTTGGTCGCTTTGGCTATGTAGAAATGATAAGATTTTTAACGATAAAAGTACTTCGCTTATGCAGGTTATCTACAGATGTACTGGGACGCTTCGTTTATGGTCCTCTCTACAACGAGTGGAGAATCGAGACCTGTTTACGGAGGTGTGTACACGATTGGAGGTTACGGCGAGGGATACTTTTATCCAACATGGGTGGCAGCATGATCTTAGGATTGGGCCACCGACGGTTTAGGCGCTATACAAATATACTTTCTTTGTATTTCGCCTTCCTTTTTTATTTTTATTTTTCGCTTGTTGTGAGGATATTGTTGGCTGTGTGCATCTCAGTTATGCAGAGGCCGGGTGTTACTTAAACCTTTTAAGTAATAAAGCGCCCCTTTTCGAAAAAAAAACCAGCGCTGCTACTGCTCTTCCTGCTTTGCTGCCACTGATGCTCTACTATTGTTGCTTGCTACTCTAGGCTGCTGCTTCTTGCTAGCTGCCGCGCGCTATGCTCTGCTTGCTAGTGCAGCCGCTGGAGCGCCATGCACTCTCGCATGTGCGTGCCCAAGCACACTAGTAGTCGGCTTTGGCCATGGCCGCTGGGCTAAATCCCCTGTTTAGATTAGCAAACGATTAGTGGTTAGGTTAGTCTATGTATAGATGACATGTGTGTCCCCTAGAGATTATAATAACTAACTAAAATCATTTTTGCTACTCTACATGACACCTGGGCCCTATCATAACTATTCATCCATTGACCGGTCAACGTTGACTGGGAAGTTGACTGTGCCCACATGTCAGCCTTTGGTGCACTACTGGGTGCACCTAGCATTTTCCCATTTATTTTCAAATTACAAGTAAATCCAAGATTTTTGAAAATTATTTAGAACTTTGGAAAATCATATAAAATAATCCGTAACTCGGATGAAAATACTTTATACATGAAAGTTGCTCAGAACGACGAGATTAATCCGAATGCGCGGTCCGTTTGTCAGCCACACGTCCCTAGCATAGCGAACGTGCAAGATTTCATATCTGGTTCATCTGTCCGAAAACATGAAACACCGGGAATACTTTCCCGGATGTTTCCCCCCTTCACCGGTATCACCTACTACCGTGTTAGGGCACACCTAGCACCGTCCATTGACATGTCATGCATCGTCATGCTTATGTTTGCATTATATTTATTGTTTCTTCCCCCTCTTCTCTTCGATAGACTACGAGACCGCCACCGCTGCTGCCCCGGTCGACTACGGTGTTGACGACCCCTCCTTCTTGCCAGAGCAACCAGGCAAGCCCCCCCTTGATCACCAGATATGGCCTATTCCTTCTCTCCACTGCCTGCATTAGAGTAGTGTAGCATGTTACTGCTTTTGATTAATCCTATTCTGCTGCATAGCATGTCATTGTTGCTACAGTTGTTACCCTTACCTGCAATCCTAAATGCTTAGTATAGGATGCTAGTATTCCATCAGTGGCCCTACATTCTTGTCCGTCTATCATGCTATACTATCGGGCCATGATCACTCAGGAGTTGATCACGGATATATACTTATATACATTATATATGATACAGGTGGTGACTAAAGTCGGGTCGGCTCGTAGAGTACCCGCATGTGATTTCGATGTGGGGGGCTGAAAGGACAGGTGGCTCCATCCAGGTAGTGATGGGCCAGATTTCCCGACGACCCCGACTGTTACTTTGTGGCGGAGCGACATGGTAGGTTGAGACCACCTAGGTGAGAGGTGGGCCTGGCCCTGGTCGGCGTCCGCGGTTACTTCAAAATAACACCCTTAACGAGATATTGGTATTTGATCTGAGTCTGGCCACTGGCCTATACGCACTAACCAACTACGCGGGAACAGTTATGGACACTCCATGTCGTGGTATCAGCCAAAGCCTTCTTGACGTCAGCGACTGAGCGGCGCGTGCCGGGTTGGACCGCGTTACGCAACTTCCTTTGTGATGGAGGTTGCTAGGTCTGCTCACCGGCCGCCCACGCAACATGCAGGTGTGCAATGGGAGATGGGCCCAGACCCTTGCGCGCATAGGATTTAGACCGGTGTGCTGACCGCTCTGTTGTAGGGCTGCGACGTGTTGATCTACCGAGGCCGGGTATGACCCAGGAAAGTGTGTCCAGCGAGAGGGATCGAGTGTGTTGGGTAATGTGGTGCACCTCTATAGGGAAGTTTATCTATTCGAATAGCCGTGTCCCTCGGTAAAAGGACGACCCAGAGTTATACCTTGACCTTATGACAACTAGAACCGGATACTTAATAAAACACACCCTTTCAAGTGCCAAATACAACCCGATGATCACTCTCTCATAGGTTGACGAAGAGAGAATCGTTGGGTAGGATTATGCTATGTGATGATACTTGGTGAACTTACCATCTACTCTCTTCTACATGCTGCAAGATGGAGGCTGCTACAAGCGTAGGCTTCGACAGGACTAGCTATCCCTCTCTTATTCTGGCATTCTGCAGTTTAGTCCACCGATATTGCCCCTTTACATAGATACCCATGCATATGTAGTGTAGATCCTTACTTGCGAGTATTTTGGATGAGTACTCACGGTTGCTTTGCTCAATCTTCCCCCCTTTTCCTCTTCTTCTCAGACGTCGCAACCAGTTATTGGAGCCCAGGAGCCAGCTGCCACCGTCGATGATGACCTCTACTATACCGAGGGTGCCTAGTACTACGTGCAGGCTGTCGACGGCTAAGAGTAGTTAGAAGGATCCCAGACAGGAGGCATGCACCTCTTTCGATCTATATCCCAGTTTGTGCTAGCCATCTTATGGCACCTTGTTTAACTTGTGTCTATACTCAGATATTGTTGCTTCCACTGACTCATTTCTGTTCTAGCACTTGTATCCGAGACCTTGAGGCCCCTGGCTTGTACCATGATGCTTGTATGACTTATTTTACTTTAAAGTTGTATTGTGATATTTTCCCATGAGTCCCTGATCTTGACCGTACACGTTTGCGTGTATGATTAGTGTACGATTAAATCAGGGGCGTCGCAGATAGAGCCACATATTGAAACACTTTTTCAAGGTGGATATCGTTACATCATACCATTACATAATAGCTGGGGATACATACAAAGGGCATACAAATGTCACACGAATACATCACCATCATACATATGAACACATCTAGCTACGGATGCAACATAAACAAAAACTCAAATGACATCCACCCTGCTAGCCCAGGCTATCACACTTTTTGCTTCCACCCTCTTCGGTTTTTGCTGGAACCAATCCAAATTCTTGCTACCATATTTTTTGCTTAGTGTAACCAGTGTACCAATTTTTTCTACCACCATCTTCTGATTTTGCTGGAACCGACAATTTTTTTTGCTACCATGTCTTTGTTGGTGAAAACATTCCACAGCTTTTTTGCTACCAATGTTTTGAATTTTGCTACTATTAGCGTTGTCAATTGCTACATATCTGACGGCAACGACGGTGCTGCGATTTTTGTTGCAGCCGGCACCGGCAAGCTACCACCGGCGACATGATTTACTGCAACCAGTGGCGGCGATCCTACGACGGTGGTGACCATGGCCCAACGATGGTGCAACTGGTGACGAGGATGGCCGGCTGTCATCGGAGCTCCTGCCGTCGCCATGGGGAGCTGCAACCGCGGGGGCAAGATGCTACATGCACGAAGCTGGCGATGGTGACCGGCAGCGAAGATGGCGACCGGTAGCAACCGACGACGAGGGCGACGACGGCGACCGATGACAAGGGTAGCGACAGGCGAGAACACGCGGGCGGTGCTTCGAGGCCAGGTGCGTCACTCCTTAATGGAGGCGTGAGGGGAAATTTTTTCTGAAAGAAGAAGTCTGGGGAGAAAGGAAGACAATTGTGCGGCTAATAGTTGTTTAATCAAATGGTGGTGATGTGACCGGCCCAAATTTGGGCCGGCGCACTGGCGCCTATAAGTCGCCTTCTCAAAAAGTATATTTACCATTGATCTATGTAATTGATCTAACTGGACCCTGTGATTTACGTTACTTTTGTGCTAAAAAGCAGACCCAATCTTCAGGTAACAAAAACCAACCTACACGTAATAAAGACCAATACCCCGGCAACCCAACCTGTGGTTGGATGGTTAGAGGGACTGTGGTATCTCCACATCAGGGTTCAAGTCCTCGTGCTCGCATTTATTTCTGTATTTATTTCAGGATTTTTGGCGATGTGCATTCAGTGGGAGAAGACGTTCCCGTCGATGACGAGGTGCCTACGATGACTTTGTAAATTTCAAAATGATATGCCGGCTCAGTCTTTCAGAGGTGCTTATAGGAGTAAGGTGTGTGTACGCGTTCATAGGGATGAGTGTATGCGTGTGTATATAAACACTTGCGTCTGTATTATGTTAAAAAAGGACCAATACCCCTAAAAAAAGACCAAATCTACCCAACCAACACGTACTGCTCCATCTCCCATGTTAAACTGTTCGGTCAAGAGAAAATTCCTTAGTCTCTATCTGAATATTCTCTACTATACTACTTAAAGAGAATGTAAGGTTCCCATTTCACCTTTCTTCCCACCATCCCTTCGTTCAACCTTTCATGTATATGATAATCAATCATCTTAATTTACTTACCTTCTGAACCAATTACACTTTAATTTACTTACCAAACTTTTAATCAAAATATAAGGTAATTCATAGTCAGAATTTGATGAACATTTATTTACACACGCATATTATTGACAGGTAAATCATAGGCTAACGTATTAGAATATTTATACCCCGTTGCAACACACGGGCATTGTTCTAGTTAATAAAAAAAAGTAGAGATCCCAAAGCTAAAAGGAAAAGGGAAAGAAAATCTCCTCATAATCTATATATATCTATATCTATACTTACTAATAAAGCAAGATGTGTTTCTCGAAATTTTTTGTCCGTTCACCATTGATTTTTTTGTTTTATCTAAGGTGGTACTAAATTTTTGTCCGTCCATCTATTAGAAAACAAAAACAGCTTTGTCCCGAATTTTGTACGTGAGCCACGCACGCTGCAGCCCAGCAAAGCAAGCCCATTGCTTTCCTGCCCATGCATCTGAGAATCTTTATTTACCGCATGGGGCGGCAAGTAGGGAGAATTTCGCACACAGCGCCAAAGATTGGGCCTGCCCATTTTTTTTCTGTTTTGTTTATATTTTTCCTTTATTTTCTTTTATCCTTCTTTCTATTTTTTCTTTCCAAGTTTACTTTTATTTTTCCTTTTTCATAAATTCTATTTTAAAAAAATTTGGCATTCCGTTTTTCTTTAAATTTTCATAAAACCAGCAGAATTTCAAAATTTTGTTCTCATTTTGAAATATGTTTGAAACTTTAATTTTTTTCTTCTCATTCCAATTTTTTTTTCAAAACTAAAAAAATGTTCGCATTTTTATAAAAATGTTTTACGTTTTCCAGAATTGTGTGAAATTTTCAAAATAAATTATATTTTAGAACATGATACAAATTCGAAAAATATTCATGTTTATTGAAATGTTCACAAATTTAAAGTATTGTTTGTGTAAAAACACGTTTAAAAAATTATTTTCAATGTTCAGAACATGTTTCTATTTTCATAAATTGTTCACAAATTGAAAAGAATTGTTTTCTTAAAAAGTGGTTCATGGTTTCAAAAAATGTTTGTGAATTTCAAGAAAACCATTCAAGTTTTGTTTGTCTTTTTTCAAATTTAATATAATTTTAAAAGGAACCAGGATTTAAAAAATTGTACACATTTTGAAGAATATTCAGAATTACATAATTATTACTTTATTTTTTGAAAATCTCAAAAAAGATCAGAAAATGAAAACATGTTTCGAATGTTATGCTACATTATGTTCTTAAATATTCACGTCGTCCATTTTTTAGCAGGAGCTATTTGTTCGATTGTCTATCAGCACGTGGTCGAGATATTGAGGTCATGAGTCTAATCCTTCAACTCAACGGTTGTTTTGAATTTTTATTCGTGTCTTACAAACACACGTCGTTTTGGTAGCTGCCAGTGGTGTAACCCAGACACGAACTATTGTGCATCTCACATCCCATTTGATGATAAAAGAGAATATGTTGGTTGGCTATAATTAAACAAAATTGTAGGCACATGCTAATAAAAGATGATATGCTGGTTTGGCTCTGATTAAAAAATGTAGGCAAGTAAGCGTTAAAATAATTAAAGAGAATAAACCCTGGTAAAGCAGGGACTAACTGGTTATGCGCTGATTGTGGCAATGAAATGGGATTCACTCCGATTACACCATTATAGAAGAGAGTGGCCGAAGCAATTATGCCCTAAAGGTCACCGTGCAGTCACAAAATGAGGAGGCAACCATAACCTAGACCCGGAGGAAAAAAATACACGAGTAGAGTGGTGGCCACCACACCGACCAACCCCACCATTATCAGATCTCGTGGGCCAAACATGACCCGTGAGAACACCGCAACCTCTCACTCTGTCGCTCAACTGCTGCGGAGACCGTTTTGATGGACACATCAATTACCTCTCCCGATGCTTCTCGCAAAAAAAATCACTCATTGCAACGCATGGGCATATGTGTTAGTCCCTCAAAAGAAAAGAAAAAACAGATCTCTGCTTAACCTCTTTTGTTTGCTCTGCCTCATCGCCGTTGTCGACGCTTCGTCGAGCGACCCTCACCGCCGTGGAGCCGTGACCCTCATGTTCCGTGTCACACCCTATCCCCGTTCTCAAGTTTAGTTTTCATCAATGCTGCAACCGATATAGAGAAGCTATATGACTCGATTCAGGATCTCCCGGCTCTCTCTAATCCAGTCTCGCCACAAACTTTTAATCTTTTTTCTTTTAGAGTTAAACTTTTAATCTTTTTTAGTTCCATGTTCAGAACATATGAAGATTCAACATCTAATTTATTTCTTATAGATGAGTGATGGATGATGCAGCGGAGGAGGCATACCGATGGTAGTTTGTAGCAAATCAGGAGGACGCCGCCGTCGGTGACGCTGCCGAGTGGAGAAACTACGGCGGACTGGTGGCTGGGCTATTCAGCTGAACACATTTTGAGTTCATTGCACGTCGCTCATGCACTTAAATTGTTGACTATATTGTCCACCCCGTTGAATACACCACATGATCTACAGCAAGTGGTTGGGATCTAGATATTTTTTTTGCTCGTGTAATTCATCTCTAATCCCCTATCATGCGTTACATATTTGCCTGTACTAATCTTTTATTATTCCATCAATTTTATTAATTGAACACAAAATTGGACCTGATTGTCATCAAGGATAGTACGTAATGGACTGATGACATAACTGAAATCTTTTATATCTAAATAGCTAGTCCCCATTAACTATTTCTCTCAACATGCAAGCATGCCACATCATCGCACAACATGCATGAGAAAAAGTCCACTCCTACTATCATAGTCTCTCAACATACAAGCATGCCACTTCATCATGACATGCACGGAAAAGGACCCATCTCAAGTGCAAACATACATGAGAATTTTCATTCTATTATGGTATATGTATTTAATAAATATTTTACAACTATATAGTAATCAAACGTAATAAATTATATGTATTTTTGGTTTTAACTTTTTATATTATTATTGCAAATATTCATGTTCCATACAATGAATCACATTGAAATATGATGCAAAATATTCTCGCAACAACGTGCGGGGCACCTTCTAGTTTCATAACAGCTACTCCATGCATGGTATGTTCCCCTTTTGCCATATTTTACACACGTATCTTATATATTCTTTGAGATCTGAGCCTTAGAGAAACTAGATTCTGATCTTCTGGCCTTTGCCTGCTGATGTTTTTGTTATTCAAAGTGGTTCAGTTCCAGTACGTATAGACTAGCCATATTATGAGTTGCAGGAACATTTTTTTTTTACTTTTTGTATATTTTCAGTTGAGTTTTCTTGCGATAGCACACTAATTAACAGAAAAACCTTTTTGTATATGTAAAATTTGTTTTCTCTTATAAAAAGTCGTTCGTCGGCAAGCTGAATCAGATGGAAATTTATGGAAAGTGAACAGCAGACAAACCATAGTAACCCCAGTGAACTACCTCTACAGGCTAGCGTACATTACTAAACAGTAAGATGGAGCCACCTAGAAGCCACCACAACGATTTGGCACCGTCAACCGTCGGATTATGCTACAAACGCGTCAGATCTTCTGGTCGTCCAAACAAGGGCGGAGCCAGAATTTGAGTATAGGGGGGGCCAAGTTCAACAACGGAGCTACGGTTCCAATATAGGGGCCTAGCTAAGTTCATAATTTGTTGGAAATAAAAATAATTTTGCTTTAATATGATAATTTGCCACTTCGACGCTATATAAAATGATAAAAAAAACTATCATAATACTATAAAAATTTATCACTTAGGCGTTATATAACATGGTTTATTTGTATTAGTTTAAATCTAACTCTACGATGTCAATCAATAAAATGAAAAAAAAGTGTTTCATCGGAAGAGAACTTAGCTGCTAAACCTTATTTTCATGTGGATTAGGATTATCATGCAATGCCAAAGCTAAGTCGTCTTCCATCGACGCTTGGAAATGAAATAAATTTTATGGTGTTTGACGGCATTTTATCTTTATAACCGCTGATCTACAGTTTATAGAATTGGCATCATACATCACACAATCAAAAGAGCAAAAATCTGATCGCGTGTAGGCAGGGCCGACTGCCAGGGCTCATGAAGAAGCGGTGCAGTGCTAACTGCTTGAGTTAATCACGGCGGAATCTCAACTACGCTAGGGCCTACGAGACTTAGTAGAGGCCGCTAGGCATCTCATGGGCCTATTCTTTTTCCCGCTTTTATACTTGAGACAAGGAGAGCCTAGTACGTGGCTTCTCATGGACCTTTCCTTTTCTCCGATTGCTTGAGATTAGGGGGGGCCTGGTATGTGAAAGTAGATAAAATTGATACGTTTATCGCTAGGGCGAATCTAGCGGGCGCACGGCCGCCCGGGATGCTTAGCGAGTGGCCCGTCATTTTAGGTATTTTTTGTCTCCCTTTTTAATTAGGGGCGAATCTAGCGGGCGCACGGCCGAGTGGCCCGCCATTTTAAGTATTTTTTGTCTCCTCTTTTAATTAGAATAGTCATCTAGTAGTTTTTTTCCTACTACGTATTAAATGCCAGCATATGCATCTCCTCCTGTGCATGCATATGCATGTGCATGTGTTTGTTTGCATTTATTTTATGATTTTAAAATTTTAAAAAGCCATAACTTTCAATCCGTGTGTCGAAAATCACATCCGTTTTCATCGTTGAAGCCCTCACGACGTGCTCTTCAAAAGTAGATCCCACATGGAGATGTTTCGATGAACTAATCTTCCTGCCAACTAAACATCAATATGTGTGTAACTAGACTACATGCCGCGCCAACTGACCATATGTGTATGCCAATAGTCATTCTGCCAACTAAACATCAATGCGTGTGCAACTAGACTACATTGCCGTGCCAACTGAGCATATGTGTGTCAATAATCCTGCCAACTAAACATCAATATGTATGCAACTAGATTACATTGTCACGTCAATTGCGCATATGTCTGTGCAACTAGTGTCCTGCCAACTAAACATCAGTATGTGTGCAACTAGACTAAATTACAAGCCAACTGAGCATATGTATGTGTAACTAGTCCTTCTGCCAACTAAATATCAATGTGTGTGCAACTAGACTGCATTAAAAGCTAACTAAACATCAATGTGTGTGTAACTAGACTAAATTATAAGCCAACTGAGTATATGTGTCTGCAACTAGTCTTCCTGCCAACTAAACATCAATGTGTGTGCAACTAGACTACATTATAAGCCAACTAAACATCAATGTGTGTACAACTAGACTACATTACAAATCAACTAAGCATCAATATGTGTGCAACTAGACTATATTACAAGCCAACTGAGCACAAAGTAGCTAAATATAAGACACTCCTGACTATATCAAGCTCCGTCAGGTCTGCTGCGGCACTGTCGGACGCGTTGAGGAGGTTGAACTTGAGCGCGGTCAGGCTCTCAGGGAAGAGGAGGGGCCAGAGTCGGAGGATGTCGTCGGAGAGAGGAGTTTGTGGAGGAGGACAATAGCCATGGTGCGGAGCTCGGTGATGGACAGGTCGAAGGAGGCCCAAAGTAGGGACAAGGCTTGCAATCCACTACTAGATAGTTGGTCGGGGTAGTAGACTAGTTGCACATCAAATTGTTATGGTTGGTAGGTTGCAACCTCATATGAAATTAGATCATGTAGCTCCAAAGTTGGTTTAAAAAAAGTTGCACCATATAGTACTAAAGTTGCACAATGCAGTATTTTAGTTGCACCATATAGCATCAAAATTGGCATCAAAATTTTTCTATCGAAACATATCCATGCGGGATCTAGTTTCGAAGATCTCGCCGCGATGAATCCAACGGTGAAAACGGATCTGAATTCCGACATGTGGTTTAAAAGATATGACTTTTTAAAAATTTAAGACGCTAAAATAAATGTGCATGAATCTGTTTCACAGACTAGTCTGTATGCATCTAATGCTAACAATAATATCCACTAGCTGACAAAAAAGACACACATGTGAGCCCGGCCGCCCGTTTCTGTTAGTTGGTGGCCGACCGCTTTTTAGATTTTAGAATAAAGCAATCATGTCTTTTCGAAATAACAAGGCCAAAGAAAGTTATCCCTACAAAATCATATAGTCTGCCTATGCTCTATCTTCACCACACAAAATACTCACATCATGCACAACCCCGATGACAAGCCAAACAATTGTTTCATACTTTTTAACGCGCTTCAGCATTTTCAACCTTCACGCAATACATGAGCATGAGCCATGGACATAGCACTATAGGTGGAATATAATGGTGGTTGTGGAGAAGACAAAAAGGAGAAGATAGTCTCACATCAACTAGGCGTATCAACGGGCTATGGAGATGCCCATCAATAGATATCAAAGTGAGTGAGTAGGGATTGCCATGCAATGGATGCACTAGAGCTATAAGTATATGAAAGCTCAAACCGAAACTAAGTGGGTGTGCATCCAACTTGCTTGCTCATGAAGACCTAGGGCATTTGAGGAAGCCCATCTTTGGAATATACAAACCAAGTTCTATAATAAAAATTCCCACTAGTATATGAAAGTAATAACTCAAGAGACTCTCTATATGAAGAACATGGTGCTACTTTGAAGCACAAGTGTGGTAAAAGGATAGTAACATTGCCCCTTCTCTCTTTTTTCTCTCATTTTTTGTAGGCTTCTTTGGCCTCTCTCTTTTTTTTGGGCTTCTTTGGCCACTTTTATTTTCATAACCTCACATGGGACAATGTTCTAATAATGATGATCATCACACTTTTATTTACTTACAACTCAATATTACAACTTGATATCTAGAACAAAGATATGACTCTATATGAATGCCTCCGTCGGTGTACCGGGAATGATCTAGCGTAGCAATGACATAAAAAATGGACAAGCCATGAAAACATCATGCTAGCTATCTTACGATCATGCAAAGCAATATGACAATAAATGCTCAAGTCATGTATATGATGATGATGGAAGTTGCATGGCAATATATCTCGGAATGGCTATGGAAATGCCATAATAGGTAGGTATGGTGGCTGTTTTGAGGAAGGTATATGGTGGGTTTATGGTACCGGCGAAAGTTGTGCGGTACTAGATAGGCTAGCAATGATGGAAGGGTGAGAGTGGGTATAATCCATGGACTCAACATTAGTCATAAAGGACTCACATACTTATTGCAAAAGCTTATTATCCCTCGAAGCAAAGTACTACTACGCATGCCCCTAGGGGGATAGATTGGTAGGAAAAGATCATCGCTCGTCCCCGACCGCCACTCATAAGGAAGACAATCAATAAATACCTCATGCTCCAACTTCGTTACATAACGGTTCACCATACGTGCATGCTACGGGAATCACAAACCTCAACACAAGTATTTCTACAATTCACAACCACCCACTAGCATGACTCTAATATCACCATCTTTATATCGCAAAACTATTGCAAGGATCAAACATATCATATTCGGTGATCTACAAGTTTTATGTAGGATTTTATGACTAACCATGTGAATGACCAATTTCTGTCATCTCTCTAAATAAATATAAGTGAAGCAAGAGAGTTCAATTCTTTCTACAAAAGATATGACCGTGCTCTAACAAATCTAAGTGAAGCAAAAGAGCATTCTACAAATGGCGGTTGTTTAAGTAAAGAGAAACAGGCAATCCAAACTTCAAATGATAAAAGTGAAGAACATGAAGCATTCTATAAAGCCATACTCAAAAGATATAAGTGAAGTGCATAGAGCATTCTATAAATCAACCAAGGACTATCTCATACCAGCATGGTGCATAAAAGAAAAATGAAAACTAAATGCAAAAGACGCTCCAAGATTGCACATATCGCATGAACAAAACGAATCCGAAAACATAATGATACTTGTTGAAGAAAGAGGGGATGCCTTCCGGGGCATCCCCAAGCTTAGACACTTGAGTCTCCTTGAATATTACTTGGGGTGCCTCGGGAATCCCCAAGCTTGAGCTCTTGCCTCTCTTCCTTCTTCTCACACCGAGACCTTCTCGATCATCGAACACTTCATCCACACAAAACTTCAACAAAAAACTCGGTAAGATCCGTTAATATAATAAAGCAAATCACAACTATAAGTACTATTGAAAACCAATTCATATTTTGTTTTTGCATCGTGTCTACTGTATTATAGCTTTTCCATGGCTTAATCCACTGATACAAATTGATAGTTTCATCAAAACAAGTAAACTATGCATCAAAAACAGAATCTGTCTAAAACAGAACACTCTGTAATAATCTGAACATTAACCATACTTATGACACTTGAAAAATTCTACCAAAATTATGAAAAATAAACAATTTCTATAAGAAGGCATTGCAAAAATAATTAGAACCATTTGACATTCCAGCTAAAAATTTAAAATCGTGCACTACAGCCAAAGTTTCTGTCCTGCACCATACAAACCAGCAAGAAAATGTAAACATCCTGAAGGCAAGACTTGGCACATTATTTTTTATAATACAATGGAATTTTACAAGGGGATAATTATTTTTATTGAAAAGTTTATGTAATTAAGATTCACAAAGTTCCCATGGGCATGAACAAAGTTCAAGGACGTCCCCCACTTTCACAATGCTCGTCTCTCTCACTTTCACTTTTCTTTTAGAAAAAGTTTTGGGTTCCCCTCTTTATTTTTGTTGTTTTTTAAACTATATGAAAGCACTCTACAGAAATAAATGACTCTCTAAAACTTCCGGGTTGTCTCCCTGGCAGCGCTTTCTTTAAAGCCATTAAGCTAGGCATATAGTGCTCAAGTAGTGAATCCACCGGGATCCCAAGGTATATCAAAGCCAATTTTAATTAACAATGATTTATAATTTAGTAGTGAGCACAAAGTAACATATATCATGTAACAACGAAGTCTAACTCTCTTCCTATGCATCGGCATGTCATAAAAGAACAATTCATGCACACATAGTAAAGGCCAATGCATAGTATAAACAGTTTCCTGCAATTTTATTGTATTGAAAACATAGAGAGGTGGAGATATAGTCCTCTCTCATAATAATTGCAATTAGGAGCAGCAAACACATGCATATTATATCTATCAAAATCGTCATGTGTAATGGTATAAGGCAACCCATCAATATAATCCTTAATAAGTGCAAACTTCTCCGATATAGTGTAGTTGAGAGAATTCAAAAAGATAATAGGACTATCATGTGTGGGTGCAATAGCAACAATTTCATGTTTAACATAAGGAACTATAGCAAGTTCATCTCCATAAGCATAATTTATATTGGCATCTTGGCCACAAGCATCATCAAAAAGGGATATTTCAAAAGAATCCAAGGGGTCATAACAGTCATCATAACAATCATCCTTCGGTAAGCACGAAGGGGAATTAAACAATGTATGAGTTGAAGAGTTACTCTCATTAGAAGGTGGGCATGGGTGATCAATCCGCTCTTCCTCCTTTTGTTCCAATGAGCTCACAGTTTCATAATCTTCTTCTTCCATAGATTCCTGCAAAATATTAGTCTCTTCTTGGACAGCGGAGACTTTCTCAATAAACGCATTAATATAGGAATTATATTCATAATTATCATAGCAATATTTTAAGATAGCTAAATTTTTAGGCCTATAAACATCATCATCATAAGCTTCATTCTTTTCAAACAAAGATTCAATTTCATAAGCACCCTTAAAAGCAACAAATTCTTCTATTTGTTCCACATCATAGTAATCATATATACCTCCAGCATAAGAAGCCAAGGTTTCATTATCATTAAATTCACATGAAAAGGGAAGGTGTGGAGCCTTCATCCTAGAGCAACAAGTAATATCATAACTCAAGCATACTTGCCGAGCATACCACTTCAATATATAAATTTGATCCCATAATAGTTTCCCTTTTTGTGTCAAGCGATAATCCCTAAAGTATTCACGTTGATCCAACATTACTCCCATTACCAGATTGAATGAGGTTTTCTCAGGATTATCAAAGTGGTACATAATATTTTTCACATATTGAGCATCGAGGGTTTTAGGAGGTTCCTCATCTCCATGAGTAGCAAGCACACCTAAATTTTTTGGTATTTCGTGTTCCACATCCATAACTAAAGATAAAGAACAACTAAGAACAACAAATAAAAATTACTTAGTGATAAAGAAAACAAGCACACACGAGAATATTCACCCCACGCTATTGCTCCCCGGCAACGGCACCAGAAAAAGGTCTTGATAACCCACAAGTATAGGGGATCGCAACCGTTTCCGATAAGTAAGAGTGTCGAACCCAACAAGGAGCTAAAGGCAGAACAAATAATCCCTCAAGTTCTATCGACCACCGATACAACTCTACGCACGCTTGACGTTCGGTTTACCTAGAACAAGTATGAAACTAGAAGTACTTTGTAGGTGTTGTTGGATAAGTATGCAAGATAATAAAGAGCAAGTGAATAAAAAGTAGGGGCTGTTTAGATAAAGAAACAACTAAATTAGTTTTAGTAAAGAGTTTGTTGTTACGAGAAAGTTATTTGTCCTTAGGCAATCGATAACTAGACCGTAATCATTATTACAATTTTATTTGAGGGAGAGGCATAAGCTAACATACTTTCTCTACTTGTATCATATGCACTTATGATTGGAACTCTAGCAAGCATCTGCAACTACTAAAGATTCATTAAGGTAAAACCCAACCATAGCATTAAAGCATCAAGTCCTCTTTATCCCATACGCAAACAACCTACTTACTCGGGTCTGTGCTTCTGTTCACTCATGCCACCCACCATAAGCAAATCATGAGCATATTGCAACACCCTACAGCGGGGATCCCTCAGGCTTGCGCGACACGGAGAGCGCCATAGGACAACACCAATAATAAAACATGCAACTCAAACCAATCTTGATCATCAAATAGCCATTAGGACAAAACTGATCTACTCAAACATCATAGGATAGCCATACATCATAGGGAAATAATATATAGCGTTGAGCACCATGTTTAAGTAGGGATTACAGCGGGTAAGAGAGAGGTTACACCGCTGCATAGAGGGGGGAAGAGTTGGTGGTGAAGGCGGTGAATTTGTTGGTGAAGATGCCGGTGATGATGATGGCCCCCGGTGGCACTCCGGCGCCACCGGAAGCAAGGGGGAGAGGGCCCCTTCTTCTTCTTCTTCTTCCTTGACCTCCTCCCTAGATGGGAGGAGGGTTTCCCCTCTGGTCCTTGGCCTCCATGGCGTGGGAGGGGCGAGAGCCCCTCCGAGATTGGATCTGTCTCTCTGTCTCTCTCTGTTTCTGCGTTCTCTCCTGGCTCTGTTTCACTGTTTTGTGTATATATGGAGATCCGTAACTCCGATTGGCCTGAAACCTTCGTCGTGATTTTTTTTCGAAAATTAGTTTTCTTGCGGCAAAAGCAGAGCGTCAACCGCCTTACGGGTGTCTCACGAGGGTAGGGGGCGCGCCCAGGGGGGCAGGCGCGCCCCCTACCTCATGACACCCTCGGGCACCGTCTCGCGTGGATTTTTCTTCCGGAATTTTCCAAATATTCCAAAAAGTATCTCCGTCAGTTTTTATCCCGTTTGGACTCCGTTTGATATGGATATTTTGCGAAACCAAAAACATGCAACAGATAGGAACTAGCACTAGGCACTGGATCAATATGTTAGTCCAAAAAATAGTATAAAAAGTTGCCAAAAGTATATGAAAGTTGTAGAATATTGGCATGGAACAATCAAAAATTATAGATACGACAGAGATGTATCATCTCCTTCGCCAAGTATCCGGCCGCCCGAAGCTCCGTAATGTTCTCCTTCTTGACGGAGGAGACCATCCACTTGCCCTGACCTCCGGATCCGTACATGGTTGCTTGAGTGGAAAGAAGATGAGAACTTGGGCGCTGGAGCTCGAGATTAGAATGGCGGAGACAGAGAGAAGGCATGAGAGAGGAAGATGGAACCCTTATCCCCTTATAAAGGCAACAAATATTAAACACCTCCTCACTCGCCTTAAGATTCGCCTATTCCCAAGGGATGTATAAACAACATGGTTGGGTTACCCATGCCTGCATTGATGAGAATCCAATAATAAGGGGACACGATCTCTGCTTTCACAAGACGTGCCAATGGCAACCGCGTCTCGGGACATGGGGCGTCGAAACATGAAAGCGGTTCAAAATTATGACCGGACAGACGTGATGTCATATTGTAAAAGCTGTCAGCGGATTAGACTCGTGTAAAAATATATTTTCTCTGCGGTTATGTATGGTGTTGCGACAGGTCTGGATACTATTATCGCATCCAAAGACTATCTTAAAGTTCGGATAGAAGGGAACCTGCCTTGCAATGCTGAAGACAATCTGTGCGCCGGACTCCTCGTCATTGAAGCCAGGTTCAGGGGCTACTGAGGGAGTCTTGGACTAAGGGGTCCTCGGGCGTCCGGCCTGTTATCTATCGGGCCGGATTGATGGGCTGTGAAGACATGAAGACCGAAGACTGTACCTGTGTCCAGATTGGACTCTCCTTGGCGTGGAAGGCAAGCTTGGCAACTGACTATGAAGATTCCTTCTTATGTAACCGACTCTATGTAAATCGTAGATCCCCTCGGTGTCTATATAAACCAAAGGGGTTAGTCCGGAAAGGATATACTCATTACCATAGTCATACATGCTAGGCTTCTAGGGTTTAGCCATTACGATCTCGTGGTAGATCAACTCTTATAACACTCATATTACTCAATATCAATCAAGCAGGACGTAGGGTATTACCTCCATAGGGAGGGCCCGAAGCTGGGTAAACATTGTGTCCCATGTCTCCTGTTACCATCGATCCTAGACGCATA
>NC_041386.1:27284046-27296853 GCF_002162155.2 Triticum dicoccoides
TCGAGCTATTTCTCGCAGTCTAGTTCTTGCCTTATTTTGGAGCTCGTGCCAGTTGCTCCCCCCTCGCGGGCCCCTCGCAAGCCGGGCTGGGCATGAAGCACATTAGCCACACGCGTGCCGAGCTGTGGCAGTAGCTCACTTATGACACGGCCCTCTCGAGCGTGGCTACGAATTCCTCAGGAGCTTCTCAGAAACCCACAATCTCTTGAGCCGGTTTTGGGCTTGCCAGGGCTAAGGTAAACTGCATCAACAACCCTGCCCCAGTATACGTAAAGCTCGTGAAGACGCGTACTCAATTTGACACAGAAGGATGAAAGCAGCAATTTGTTTACATGAGGGGCTCCCCCTCTCAAAATGCTCTTACAATCTTCCGGAGCCACGCCCAAGTTTTTACAGGGTAAATAACAGGGAAGTGAGGAATCAGCCGGATACGTCGCTCGCCGCGTCCCCCATGTCATCTTCAGACGCGCCGCTGGCGTTGCTGTCACCATCGTTGGCGTTGCCTCCACCTTTGCCGGCGCCGACGTCGCCGTCATCAACCACGTCGCCTTCGTCTGCCGCAACCACTACCCTGTCATTGTCAGAAGTGAAGGCCCTGACCAGCGCATCCACGTGGTCTTCAACCCATCACGCCAAGTCTCCCCAGATGGCTTCCGACACGGGGGCAATGGCGGCGTCAAAATCAAAGTTGGGATCAATGTTCCGGAGGTGGCTGAAGACGCGGGAGAACGCGAGCCCAAGCAGACTGCGAGTTCTCTCTTCCATAAGCTGGCGAGCCCTATCAGACCGGGCTTCCAGGCGCGTCACCACGTTGGTGAAGAAGTTCAGGTGACTGGCATAGTCATTCGAGTGGGGGTGCGGTGCATTCTCGTCACAAATGAAGCCTAGGGCGGTATTAGCCCTGTTCCGGAGGCCCTGAAGCATGGGGGCGTGCTCGCGCTCTAGCGTCCACCGTTGAAGCACTTCCTCCCTGTTTTGTCGCACAACGGCCTCGGCGTCATCAACCCATTTCCGAAAAGAAAGCAGCTCGGCGCAGGCGGAGGCCAAGTCTGCCTGCGCCGTGACTAGGGCGGCAGCCGTGGCCTCCTCACACCTCTCTGCACTACAAAAAAATACACTTCCGTGATGATACGTGTTTGTCACAGTAGGTCGCGTTTTTTGTCATGCATGTACATCCAGGACGATTTTATGACAGAATCAAGAGAGTCATACCTATGCTGTCGTAGAAGTGTTCCATGACATTACCAAAATTATCATCACGGAAGTGTCCACTTCCATGACGATAAATCATGCGTCACAGAAGTGCTTTCGTCAAGGGTGATCGACATGTGGCATCCACCGTAACGGAACGCCGTTAAGCTATCGGGTCGGATTTTGGATCCGATAACCCGTTAACAACTCTGACCAATGTGAAATTTCCACGTGTAAAATTTTGATTGGCCGAAGGGAACACCTGTCAGCTCGTCAGTGGGCCAGATGTCGCCTGTCCATTGGAGGAGACATGCCTATGATATGTCGACATGTGGCTGGCCCAACAGAGGCCCATATAGGTTAAAAAGGCCGGCCCAGTCAGAGGCTCGTAGAACTTAATCAGGTACTAGTGGGCCAGCCCAATAACGGCCTGCTTAATAAAGGCCCATTTACGATGTGAAGCCAAATCTGGCCCGTTAATTGTTCGCCCAATATTTGGGCCCATTTACGGCCCGAAGCCAGATCTGGCATGTTAATTGTTCACCCAATATTTGGGCCCATTTGCGGCCCGAAGCCAGATCTGGCCTGTTAATTGTTCGCCGAATATTTGGGCCCAACTACAGCCCAATGACTTTCGGCCTGTTAGAGGCCTGATGTAGACATGGGCCCATTTCAGCCCGGTGTGACTTTCGGCCTAGGAATGGCCCGTGCTGCCCATGGGCCATATATGGTCCGACGGGACATCGGGCCCACTAACGGCTCGTGCTAAAGGTGGCAACAGCTGAGCCCAACGTGACTTTGGGCCTGTTAAAGGCCTGTCACGTAATTCGGCCCGTTGATGGCTGTGCTAAGCTTTCGGCCTCTTAAAGGCCCATGATATCAGTGGGCCAACTAAGGCCCAAGATATGTTTCGGCCTGGTAACGGCCCGTGAGCTAACTGGGCCCAAAATGGCCTGGTCTACATTTCGGCCTGCTGAGGCCCGTCGACGACTAGTGAAAATTGAGGACCAACATGCATTTTGGCTTGCTAAAGGCCCGTGGTTTCATCTCGGCCATAACAGGCCAGTACAATATTCAGCCTGTTAATGGCCCAACGCTACCTGGGCCAAACTAAGCGCTGGGTCGACAAAAGGCCCAACTAAAATATAGGCTGGTGTAAGTTTGGGCCTGGCGCAATGTGTGAAGGCCCCAATCATTCGGGCCCAAGAAAGACGCAGGCCGGCCCAATTGTGGCCCGCTAAAAACCTGGCCCGTTAGAGTCGGATGTTTCGGTCCGGTCGACTACATCTGATTTTTTTTCAGATAGCGAATGATGGCAGTAACTAGTAGGAATTAAGAACAAACCTACTCTATACAATAAAGAAATTACGGCATAGTAACTAAGAATAAACCTACACTATACAATAAAGGATTTAAGGTATATTACATCCACTGGGCATCGAAGTTCGCCACCAATGATCATAAAGTGCAACGAAGAAGCAGATTACAAAAACTGGGCACCATTGCAGCGTAACAAAATAATACTGAACCGAGACCACTTCCAAGACAGTTCAAGAAAGGCTAGCCTTGCGGGGGAACTGCTGCGCAAGCTGCTGAGCAAGGCTGTAAGACCGGCCTAGCATGTCGGTCATAGCTTCCAGGTGTAGCTGTTTAGCGATGGGGTTCTCATTGGTGTTCTCCGCAATCTTTCTTAGAGATAGGACTTCAAGTCGAAGTTGAGTTGCAGAATGCCTTTCTGCTAGAACTTGGGACTGAAGAAGTCGAACTGATTCAGACAACGAATTATGTGAGCTTGTCTGACTTTTAGTCTCAAGTAACTTGAACACTGCATCAAGACAAGACTTTGGGGTTGTCTCGCTATCTTCAAGATGTTTTGCCTTCTTTGCTGCAATATATGTTGGGTTTGTCTCACAGTCTTCAGCAGACTTGTGCATGCCATCAGGCATATCACCCTGAAACAAAGCAGAGAGATGACAGGTTTTGCACGTGTATAAACAAAGATGATAACTGTTCTGTCAATTCTATCCAATTTCAAAATAGAAAATAAAGAGTAAGTTCAAAATATCAATAGCATAATTTGGCATTGTTCATAATGCGGGGAGCTTCACCACACTACTAGATTACCATGTCAACATAACAAGCATAGATGAAGGGCAAAGAAAATCATTGTATCTATTTTGGATAATGTGCATGGCATGTTGTTCATATCATCAGCCACATCAGTAAGATAAAACAGGAGATGACAAGGTGCAAACGTGGGCTGCTTCACCACACACTGGATTATAGATCCACAAAAACAAGCATACATATAGGGAGTATTAAGTAATGTGCATGGTATGGATTAGGAATTTGGTTTTACAAGTAAAACTTAAAACTTACGGTTCTTACGAACATGCATTTTGGTAGAAACAGCAAACTAAACAGCAGTAAACGATAGGGAGTATGAGAAAATTAAACAACAGTTGAGGATAAAGGCTTTAGAAGGACTGACTTACATTAACAGTTAACACCGGGTTTATAGTGCCCTTCTCCATGTCAAGGGAAGGATAACTCAAGAATTTCAGCACATCATCTTCTTCATAAGCATTGCATGTACTCTACATTTTGTAGAGAGTAATTATAGATATGATAATACTGGAAGGGATAGAGGATAATTAATATAAGATGCAGATTGATGCTACATAATCAACTACCAATCCCTGGAAGTACAAGCGTTACAGGACAAAATGTACTGACAAGAGCAATGGGCTACACTTCTGCACTGGCATTGTCTGTGTATTCTACTTGTTGGTAAGATTAAATATAGATCTGATATTTTTTAGTAAATGGTGGGCAAGGGAGATAAGATGCAGAATGCTACAAAATGAACCAATCCCTCTTCCCATAATACAAGAGTGTTTTTGAACACTGGTGTACTGTACAAAACGTTCTTTTATTATGGGACGGAGGGAGTAGCTGTTAATGTAAGTATAGAGATAGACCATGTTCAGTCCTTACAAGAGGACTACAGAGCTAAACCTCTTCAAAAGCATTGGGTTGATTCTAAATTTATGTAAGAGTCCATACAGATCTCATAATGTCCACCAAATGGACGATTACGAGGCTAACATGTGCAGTGATGCTACATAATCAAACAGCTATGAAAGTAAGTATGGTCATACAGGGCAAGAGGTACTCACAAGAGCAATGCAATGTGTAGTATAGTTGCGAGATTCTGTGGTCCCTTGAGAACGAATGTTCTTCTGCTAACAGTTTTCGTACAAGTGAGACATTAAGGCAAATGCAGAAATGTAGTTCAAATTGTGATGTGATATCATAGACAGTACCTTACGCTACAGCCGAGACCAATGTGTAACAAAGATTATTCCAGTTACCGTTGGATAAATGTAGCACCGGAGACTTTACATAAATTTCGTTCAGTGGCTTGCGATCGAAGTGCGCTTGCCTCAGGTAGGAACGATACTTCATCAACGAGTGCTTGAAAAGCGCAACCAACCCTTGTTCATCATCACAATCCAGTTTGCTCCTCGCCTATTTAAAAGAATGAAATCTTGTGTCTTCTGTCAGCAGAAACATATGCAGTAATGACCATGAATAACATTAGTACATTACTTATGCGTAAGTTGCGGAGGAAGACTGGAAATTGTTCTGTGTCTGCGGTATAATCTTTCCATGAAGGAAAGATGCGCACAAAGTTCCTGACAACAACATAAGCTTCGTCTTCTAAACTGGGAAGAAATGGAACAGGGGTCCTATTTGCTGCAATTGGGGCTCTCTCTGGTTCGAAAAGGGATTTGGCAACTGGATTTGGTGTACTCTTTGCTGGAATGGGGGTTTTGCGTCGTACAGCTGGTGCTATGTCAACTGGCATAATCATATTGTTTGCTGCAGTTGGGGTCTGTTGAGTTGGGGCATCAGAAATGACCAGTGTAGTAGGGCTAGAGTCTGCTAGAGTTGGGGTATTTTGTGGGTCAGGTGATATTGCAACTACACCTAATGGGCTATTTGATTTATCAGGTGCCACTACCTTTTCCAAATACTTTGCTTGTGCTCCTCCATGATCAGCAATCGCCCTCTTCCTTTTGAACGTCTGATACAAAAGAACATCATTTGAATGGATAAATATGGTATGATGACAGATGGAATATGTACTGAAAATGGATAGGCAGGGCGTATTCACATACACGATGTGTAAACTAAGCTAATGGCAGTTCAACAAAGTAGAAGCAATGCAAAGCATCAGTTGCAACATATGTGCAATCAATGTAACCTTGGAAAGTTAGAGCAAGTACCTTGATGGGTGAATAAGATAGGGCATCTTCCTCTGACTCCTCCACTAGGGAGCTACATTGACTTAGCTCTCCCTCTAGCTCAGAATCACTGTTAGGATCATATTCTGAGCATGAATCTATAGGTGGAGAGCGTTTGCATTGCATTGCATCCAGACTTGATTTCAGTCCCTTAATGCCAAGTTTGACAGCCATGGCATTGTTCTGCTTTATTCTTTTCATGCGCGCAAGCTCATAATCATTATGATGCTGTTCAGAATCTGAGATTCATGAAAACATAAAAAGTAGTCAGATTATCTATGGAATGCATTGCTGATTCAACTCGGAGAGTGTCTCCCTATAAACCCCTGCATATGCAAAGTTCACCTCCCCAACCGTGCTGACCAGACCACACATAGAACTACAAACCCCTTATGTCTCTATAACAGGTAGGCACACATTTCAAAACTGAAGTAGGAACATTAGAATCATATGAAATTCGTATTTGAACAAATAAACTAAGCAATTATGAGTGGCATAATGTTTAGCTTCAAGGGTGGAGTGTTGGTAGTGCGACACAAAGCAAGTAGGCAGATTGTATTCCATGTAAATATCGAAACCTATGTAAAAGCTGGAAATGACACTTTCTTTCTATACAATGCAGTGTTCGTTACCCACACATGATGGAAGAGATCACATAAAGAAATACTATTCACTCATGTCTACGGTTCCAGTATTTAGAAACAGGGTGGTCCACCCTAAAAGAATATTGACAACAAATATGACAAGGCAAGCATAGATGTAGTGAATCAATCATTTACTTGTGAGCTTACTAGGACAAGTATGCAGAATTGTAACTGCGGTAAGAGACCGTCCAAAATCTGAATGAAGAAGTTTGTCTAGCACTTATTGTTTGCAACTAATCGATGTGAATAATTGGATATTATATCGAATGAGTAAGAAAGACAAGTAAAATTGTCAACAAACCTGGCTTGCAGTAGTAATCTGGGTCAATGTCACTACGACCAACAATCCAAAATGACTAGTTTCTGTTCCGAGGGCCGGAATTTTGAAAACCCTGTGAACTTTAGAGGTACTAAAGATTATCGAAATACATCTGAACCATTAAGTGTAGGTAGCACTGAGCACACAACAAACCCTAATGACAGTCCTGCCTAATGAGTAATGAATCAATTAGAAAATGGGTGATGAGGAGTGGCTGCTGAGTGTTGAGGACGTATCTCAGGATAAATCAGGTTGGCTTGGTGGGTGCTGCACGCCTGAGCCCTGAACGGACTAGGAAGGTAGGCACGGCGGCGTGCCCGGGCAGCGGTGACGCTGTTGGGCGAGCGCTGAGTGTTGAGGACGTATCTCAGGATAAATCAGGTTGGCTTGGTGGGTGCTGCACGCCTGAGCCCTGAACGGACTAGGAAGGTAGGCACGGCGGCGTGCCCGGGCAGCGGTGACGCTGTTGGGCGAGCGGCTCCTGGCCTCCTGTTAGTCCGGCGTCTCCTCCTAGAGTCAGGCCGTCTGGGGACGGCAAGTCACCGGTGAGGCAGGCGGCTAGGGGCGAGTAGAGATCGGAAGCGCGCAGCAGAACAGAGGGGAATCGGGGCCTGGGACGACCCAAAATCCCAAGGTGGGCCAGCCCACCATGGGCACCCTGTAGAGATACACACCCGAGCGGCGAACATGCATTTTCGAAAGTAATTTAGGAACATTTAGCTGACCAATTAAACTACTCTGTTTTAATAATATCAGATTCGTATTTGAACAACTAAGCTTGTTTAGCTTGATGGGTGGAGCAGTGTTATTATGACACGAAGCACGTATTCTGATCGTATAGTGATCATAAAAGGGGGAAACTCTAAGCATATTTTTTTAGCAAAAGAGGGTTTCCCCTCCGATTTCTATTAAAGAAACCACCACGGAACCAACATGATCAATTAAACCCTAAGCATGATCAATTAAACCATATTATGGCTGTGCCATGGCAGATTTGAAGCTGCAAACCGAAGAAATGATATTTAGCATCCATTGTTTGCTTTGAACTAAGAACTAAATTCTAAGAGCTGAAAAGAAAGTAGAGTAACCAAGTTACGATCTATTTTCTGGTTGAGATCAAAAAGTTGAGGAGATATGAAGTACCACCTCTCTTGCGGCGACGTGTAGGCATCGGGGGTGCGATGGCTGTCGGTGGCGTTGAAGCAAATCTGCGATGGTAGACGGGTGCATCGGGGGATAAGTCCCGTTGCGGTGGAAGAGAAGGTCGTGTGAGCGGCCCCGGCAAAGAGGACGACGACGCTGATGAAGCGAGAGGACGTGATGCAAGGCTATTGGTCCATCGCCGTGGATGAGAAACGTCCATCTCTATCAATGGACGACGCGGTCTTGGTAGGCGCTTCGGCATGGTGGAGGACGGTGGCGATGGATGTGGTGGAGGACGACGACGATGGATGGGGTGGCAGACGGAGGCTGGTGTGGGGATGGGGTGTTCTAGCGCGGACGGTGTATGAATGGGAAAATTGAGGGAGAGGTACGGGGAACCATGTTTTTGGGACGCGCCTGTCTGAAATATGGGAAAGTTACGAACTTAGCCCTCGTTTAAAATTTGGACGTTTGTCGGTTGGGGATAGGACGGTAATCTCGCATCTTGTCAATATTTGCCCAGAGCGACTTCGGGCGAGGAGAGGGTGGTTGGCGCCGATGGTTGGCGCCCACGGTGTATGAACGGGGCTGACAGGTAGGGCGGTTGTGTCACGTCTGAGTGAAGTTACAAACCTGCCCCTATTGAAAATATTTGCCTACATCGATTTCGGCCGAGTCGAGTTTGTTTTGCCGCCCACCGTTTATGAACGGGGAATGGAGGGAGAAACAGAGGTCTTTCGGACGAGCTTGAATCAAATGATTTTTGCCGCCCATGTTTGACGCCCACCGTGTCGGAATGGGCTCAGAGGCGGTCGTGTCACGTCTAATTGAAGTTACTAACCTACCCCTGTTGAGAGCAGTGGAAATCGGGCCGATGGATTGTCCGTGTAATGGGTAGACAGTAATTTCCATCTCCCAAACACTTGGCTTCGGGCAGCTAATGTGGGAGTGGACATTTTGCTGCTTCTTTCGAATTTTGGGACAATAAGCATCCACGTTTACTCTGGCAACTAAACTCGAATCCGTTTTGTATTCCTATATGAATCTTTATAAATCATTCTATGTGTTTTTATATATCTTCAAAAGGACGACAAAGATGTATACCACTGCCATATATGAATATGGTTTACAAATGCCGATACTCCAATTCAGAAACTAGAATCTAGTTTAAGGTGAATTCGAATATTTGGAACACTTCATGTCCAACTCAAATGTCACACGCAACATAATGTGTACTCCCATTTAGATATGTACCCAAGCGATGTATCAAGATTCAAATACCGAGTCAATCAACCAAGAATGTACGGAACTAACACATATATAAACACTTATAGAGTATATGGAGCAATAATATCAACTAACATACATAAGCCAGGCCGCTGTACTTTTTTTTGGCTACAACAACATCCTTTTTTTAGCCAGCATCTTGGACCTTTCCGATGCGTGCCACTTATGGTCCATCTATACTACTACTATTGCTGAATGCACATTTAGCCCGATTGGCATATTTGTAGGTCTGGCACATCAATCCAAATGAAATGTCTCCGAGTCTTATCAATTAATACAGACTTGTGCTCAAATAAAATTACAAACCAAAAAACAAAAAAACAATTATTACATGATCTCTAAAACAAATGGTTTGATTGATTACATGAACAAACAACACAAAGGTTATTCAACTATGGAAAGAACATTTCACCTATGATTTACCAAGTAGGAATTTAATTTCCTTTTTTCCATCAGGACCTTAACAATCTGGTCAGTCTCAGCTTGCTTTATTTTGAAATCCACCAAATATTTAATGGCTGTCTTGAGTACTGCTTGTGATTGTGCTGTTTGCTTCCTCAACATGTCAACTTCATCTCTAAGTGCAGAAGCAGAATCTCTTTCTACCACTAGTTTAGCCTCTAGAGCATCAGCAGTTGGCAATTCATAATGCACGATTGGGTCGGTGCCACTGCTGTGGGATGATGCAACGTCCATGGGGACCTCTCTCTTTGATCTTGGGCTAACCTGTTTTGCAATTAAAGTTCCGATTGGATTCAGAAAAGTTGAAGTTAGCAAAACATCTCAACTGGGAGTTATAAAAGCAAACCAGTTAAACAAACAAGGAATTAAAGAGTTTCAATTGGATGCTGAAAAGTAGGTATTAACATCATTGTAACCCATTGTTGCAGTAGCAAAGCAGTTAAACAAACAAGTAGATATTTAAGTTAAGGCAAACAGGTAATTCTTAATAGTAAGTATCAAACACATAGATAGGCGCAGTCTACAATATGATTAACAGGCTATGCCATTATGTAATCAGTAGCAAACTAAATTAAGCCAAGCAATCAGTAGCAAACAATTTTGCAATAAGTGGCTAACTAAAATTCCAAGAAGCAGGTACTAAACTTACGCTAGTTCTTTGTACAGGCACACTGCAACTCCTTTTTTGCTTAAAAGGTTGTACAAAGGAGTCCATGGCATCAATTGCTTGGAAACGCAGTCCCAATACTTCTTTCTTCCCACACTGCATGGGTAAGTCAAATGGTTAATCTGGTAAGATGGTGTGTCCTTGATATGTTATATCAAGGCGTGTAGTCAGACTAGTTGTAGCCAAACACATCACACTGGCTTTTACTGTATATTTCATGTGATTACTCTTGGCATATCGAGATCTAAGAAATCTACAATAGGATGAAAAGACTGGCATCCTTCACATTATTGGCGAACTCAGTTCATAGAAACAAGCAATTCAACCATTCTGTGGGTAAATCAAAAGCGCCACTGGAATATTTTTCACTATCCAATCATACACGCAAAAAGGGGCGACGCCACCATAGGGGCTGGTATGGGTGGCCGCCTCAGGTGGCTGGAAAGTGTGCACCTAGTTTGAGTCGTCCAGGTTGGCCCATGCTAGTTTTGTTCGTCCCAATGCACGAGCAGACAATGTAAAAAATGAAGAAAAATGTTTCAATTTAGATGGGCCAATAACATAAGTGCAAGGCAGGCCCTATAGCAGGCTCGTGGCCCAAACGAGCGCCTCCCATATCGATCGACAGCAGGAAAAATCCCAATTCATTCGCTCCAGCCTCTAGTCTGCTTCGCTCCTAACCTTGCCACCGCTGGACAGATCGACACAACACTTCCTCGCGCCCTCGTTGGAGGGCAGTCGCCGGGCTTCAAGCGAACGGAAGGACAAGAAGATGAAGATCCAACCCTGGGTGTAGCCTGCGTGGGAGGCAGCGGCGGCAGCACGGGCATGGCATCGAGCTTGCGCAAACGGACAGTCGCAGCTTGCAAGAGTAGCATGCGCAACGAGCAGGTACATCACATCCCTGATTATATCTAATTCAACTCTTCAATTTCTGACCAATAGTTAAACCTGACGGTGTTGTAAACCTACTTGTATGTAGGGAATCTATGAGAAAATGAAACCAATTTCTACTTATTTTATAACTCCCCCAATCAATACTGAACTGACTGAATCTGATGTATCTAATCAAGTTTCCGGTGCAAACATACAAGCTCATGTTGTTATTGAGCCTGAAGTGTCTAATGAACAGACTACTAATGAAGGATTTGATGCAAACATTTTACATGCTCCTGGTGATGAACACATAGTGTCTAATGAGGGATCTAATGCAAGCATTTTGCAAGCTCATTGAAGTATTTAGTGTCTAATGATGATCTACTATGTTGAGAGAGACAGAGATTTGCAGGCATTGATGACAAGAAAATTATAGTGCATTTTCATAGCTTGAGGAAACGTTGAGGCCATTTACTAGAAAGTCCCCGTATCATGACAACATAGCATAAATACTTTTCTAATCAGTTGTTTGAAACTATTGGCATACTTGTGCAGGATAGATATATTGATATGCAGTTTGCGCACTGGTTATACGTGCAATTACACTTTGATATTTTCAGCCAGAGAACGAATAATTCAAGCAGGTACAGACCATGTTTGTAGTCCTTGTACACCATGTTGCATTTTGTGTTTTTTGATGCTTGCATCATTTAGTGTTTATAATCTGAACTACTTTGGATCATTAGCTGGTTTTGAAAGTGCATGTAGATTCACATTTCTCAAGTTACGTTGATTTCCGGAGTGCAAGTGCCTTCGTATTTTTTAAGTTAAATGTTCGCCCCTGGTAACTTGAATTCGTGGATCAGCCACTGCACACAAATCATACACGAATGCTAGTACGAATTTAATGAAATGCAGGGACTTACGCTAGCTCGTTGTACAGGCTCACTGCAGATCTGCTTGCGCTTGGGATGTTCCATGTACAAGTACATATTACCACTTGCTTGGATGTGCAGGCCTTGTGCTCCTTGCATCCCCCTCTGCATTTTTGACACGGCGAATGGCTGATCAAATAAGAGGAATCGACCTTGATGTTGTACCAGAGGACAGATACTTACAAGGTTATACGGGTGTGCAGGATGTGTACCAGATCCCATAGCACCGTCATGCTTCGCTAAAAAATGGATTTGCTTGTTTCAGATGATATCTCCAGAAGAAATAAGTGTTAAAGTCAGAGTTGCATAGGCGTGTAAGCTAAGAGAGTAGTGAAAGGATATCCAAACATCGTTGGAACAGTGCACAAGGGAGTGATGTGTGGATACCTAGTTCGGGCCGGCGTTTGGGCATGCTCGCCTAGCTAGAGTGCGGGTCACTTTAGAGCCGTTGAGGGTGATGCACTGGCGTTGGCTGGCCGCGCACGGATGCAGATCTTGAGTGGCAACGGAGTGCTACGATGCGGTGGACGAGACTGTTGGTGAAGCCCCAACGGCCTCGGGGGGCGGAGGTGCGACGATGTGCTCAGTGAAGTAGCCCCGGTGAGCTGGGAGAATGCGTCGGTGAAGCGCACCTGATGCGGTGGAACTCGGTGTCTGTGAAGCACATCAGTTGCGGCGGCCGACGTTGTCGGTGGACCACCCAGTGCGGTGGAGGAGGGCATAGATGAGGTAGCTCCGGTGCGGTGGTGAAGCGCGACAGTCGTCTTTGTCATCGTCGTCTGGCACGGAGGTGGGGAACAGCGGGGAAAGAGACAAGACGAGGGGCGATTCGAGGGTTGGTGGCGAATTAGGGATTTGAGCAATCTTGGCGCGGAAGGGGACGGTGGAGAAGAGAGATTTTGCAGGGCTGGAATTGGGGCCGCCAGATATTTCAATCCGAAACGTGGAAGCGCGAACTTATATTGTCGTCGTC
>NC_041386.1:27297079-27297333 GCF_002162155.2 Triticum dicoccoides
TCCATGACATGTGGGCCCAACAGGTGGCTGGCCCACATGTCAGTGACCCAAAGGCAGTTGCCTTTAAGGCACCGAAGCAGCGTCCACCCCGACACAACCCTGGTCTGCCTGGTGCGTCTACATTTGAGAATGCAAAAGAATCTTCTTTCATTTGCAAACGAATCAGTATGTATGACCATGCCCGTGTTTTCCTTGCAATAATTAGTCATTCGAAACGAGATACTCCATCCGTTCACTTTTGTAAGTCGTTTCAG
>NC_041386.1:27297409-27310155 GCF_002162155.2 Triticum dicoccoides
TTAAGGCACCGAAGCAGCGTCCACCCCGACACAACCCTGGTCTGCCTGGTGCGCCTACATTTGAGAGTACAAACGAATCTTCTTTCATTTGCAAATGAATCTGTATATATTACCATGCCCGTGTTTTCCTTGCAATAATTAGTCATTCGAAACGAGATACTCCATCCGTTCACTTTTGTAAGTCGTTTCAGACTACTTAAAATGAACCGTTTTGCACATTGTCTGAAATGTCTTCAAGGTCTTATAAAAGTGAACAGAGGGAGTACTATAAATTAATTAATGAGGAGTTATTTGAAAAAAATTGAAACGGTACCCACGCTAACGTGGATTAGAGTGTGTGTCACATAATTAGTTATTTGAATTAGAGTGTGTGTTACGTAGTTAGTTATTTGAATTAGAGTGTGTGTCACGTAGCAATCTCCAATTCTAACGTGGATTTCGCATTTCATTGTATCCACGCTACTTTTTTTAATACAAATTCATATGTATATGATGAACACCATGGCAGTGAGAAAACTTTTGGATGGATTCAAACATATGACCTACAAAATAGCAAAACAAACTGAGTCAATGTCAACTTTTTGAAACTTAGTATGGCATGAATTCGAAATAATTACCCGTATACCTGGTCCCCGGTTCAACTCTTACAATGTACACCGAATTGAAACATCGATATTAAGTCTCGTACTATGTACATTCAAATGTTGTTTTTAGCCCCCCCCCCCCGCGCACAAACGCTACATACTTCCTGTATCGCTCAATCTTCCTCTCCTAACCACCTTAGGAAGCTATCGGTTTCCAACACACGTTCATTCTTTCTCTCCATGTTCCGATCTCTAAGTCTATCAACTACACAACCCCTTTTTCCACTCTGTTACCAAATGTATTTACCTCACACACCCGCCATTGCACCACATGCCGAGCTCTCTCCCCCCCCTCTCCCTCTCACCCTCTCACACTAAATACATTCATTGCCTATCTAGCCCCCAACCTCTCGTGCGCACGCACGCACGTTGTATATCTAGGTCACTCCCTCGAGACTGTCTCACTCTTTCTTCCGCACGGCGGGCCACACTCGCTCAATCTCGCTCTCTTTATCTGAGTCTCGTTTAACCTCGTTTTATTTCACACACAAATGATATATCTCCCTGTTCGGGCCTCAATCGACACACTCTATACTCTCTCACGCAGATTGTCTATCTAGGTCAGTCCATCCAAGCCACCACCACTCTTTCACCTCATGGTGGGCCACGCTCACTCAATCTCTCTCTCTATCTCTCTCTCTCTGTATGTCTCGATTGACCTCGCTCTTTCTCGGACAAAAACGATATATCACCATGTTTGAGCCCAATTCGACCTATTCACATTGTATACTCTCTCACGCACATCGTCTATCTAGGTCACTCTCTCCAACCCATCTCACTCTTTTGATCGCACGACGACCCTATGTGATCATGTAGGATCGAAAGTATGTCTAGAGGGGGGGGGGGGTGATTAGACTACTTGACCAAATAAAAACTTAACCTTTTCCCAATTTTAGTTCTTGGTAGATTTTAGCTATTTTAGGACAAGTAAAGCAATCATCACAAAATTCAAGCAAGCATGCAAAGAGTATATTGGCAGCGGAAAGTAAAGCATGCAACTTGCAAGAATGTAAAGGGAAGGGTTTGGAGAATTCAAACGCAATCGGAGACACGGATGTTTTTCCCGTGGTTCGGATAGGTGGTGCTATCCTACATCCACGTTGATGGAGACTTCAACCCACGAAGGGTAACGGTTGCGCGAGTCCACGGAGGGCTCCACCCACGAAGGGTCCACGAAGAAGCAACATTCTCTATCCCACCATGGCCATCGCCCATGAAGGACTTGCCTCACTAGCGGTAGCTCTTCACGAAGTAGGCGATCTCCTTGCCCTTACAAACTCCTTGGTTCAACTCCACAATCTTGTCGGAGGCTCCCAAGTGACACCTAGCCAATCTAGGAGACACCACTCTCCAAGAAGTAACAAATGGTGTGTTGATGATGAACTCCTTGCTCTTGTGCTTCAAATGATAGTCTCCCCAAGACTCAACTCTCTCCCACATGATTTGGATTTGGTGGAAAGAAGATTTGAGTGGAAAGCAACTTGGGGAAGGCTAGAGATCAAGATTCATATGGTAGGAATGGAATATCTTGGTCTGAACACATGAGTAGGTGGTTCTCTCTTAGAACATATGAGTTGGAAGTGTAGATGTATTCTGATGGCTCTCTCCACGAATGAAGAGGAGGTGGAGGGGTATATATAGCCTCCACACAAAATCCAACCGTTACACACAATTTACTAATCTCGGTGGGACCGAATCAACAAACTCGGTCAGACCGAAATAGTAAACCTAGTGACCGTTAGAGATTTTCGGTGGGACTGACATGCAACTCGGTAGGACCGATATGGTTAGGGTTAGGGCATAACATAATCTCGGTGAGACCGATTACACAAACTCGGTGAGAACGATTTTGGTAATAAGCTAACCAGAGAGTTGGTCAGGTAAACTCGGTGGGACCGATTTGCTCTTTTGGTGAGACCGAAATGTTACAAAAAGGAAACAGAGAGTTTACATTGCAATCTCGGTGGGACCGATCCGCTCTTTCGGTGAGACCGAAAAGTTACGAAAAGGAAACAGAGAGTTTGCAATCCCATCTCGGTGAGACCGAGATCCTTATCGGTAGAACCGATTTGCTAGGGTTTGGCAATGGCTATGACAAGTGAAACTCGGTGGCGCCGGGTTGAAAGAATCGGTAGGGCCGAGTTTGGCTTTGGGTTTAGGTCAAATGTGGATATGGGAAAGTAGTTGAGGGTTTTGGAGCATATCACTAAGCACATGAAGCAAGAGGCTCATTAAGCAACACCTCATCCCTCCTTAATAGTATTGGCTTTTCCTAAAGACTCAATGTGATCTTGGATCACTAAATATAAAATTAAGAGTCTTGAGCTTTTGAGCTTGAGCCAATCCTTTGTCCTTAGCATTTTGAGGGTTCCACTTTCAACATCCATGCCATGCCAATCATTGAGCTTTCCTGAAATAATCATCTTGGAATAGCATTAGCTCAATGAGCTATATGTTGTTATGAATTACCAAAACCACCTAGGGATAGTTGCACTTTCAATCTCCCCCTTTTTGGTAATTGATGACAACATATAGATCAAAATTTCGACAAATAATAATAAGCATGAAATATATCGTCGCTTTGAGAAGTATGTGATAAGTAAGAGCTCCCCCTAAATTTATGCATATTTTAAAATTTTCTTTGGACTGCAAATGCACAAGGAGTTAGAATCATGGGTTACTCTTCCATGTCACATACATCTTGGTGGAGCGCTCAAAAAGATAAGAATGAAATACATGCACTCATCACCAAAGAAAGTGAATGATCACATAAGATAGATAGGATAATATCAAGCATGCATAAGTGTAGCTTATGATCAAACACATGATCATCAATGTCTCACAAGCATATCAAAGTATCTCAACCAAAAGCAAACAAAGTTTGAAAAACCACCAAATAAAGCAAGAGAGAATAAAAGCAACACTCTCTCTCTCTCGAAGCCTATGATCTATACATTTTTCTCCCCCTTTGGCAACAAGTTACCAAAAAGTTCCTAGAAAATGCATAGTGCTAGATCGACTCTCAGGCTTGATCTTCTGGTGGTGGTGGAGTCTGGATCACTCCAAGGACGAAGCCTTCTGTAGACGTGGTTGGAGTTGAAGCTGAAGTAGATGCTGGAGCTGGTTGGGCTGGTGCTGTGGCTGGAGCTGAGGTGGTGGCTCTTGTGTCAGGAACTAGCACTGCAATCGACCTCTGAGCTCGTGGCACTCTGGCAAATGCATCAGTTGTAGTCTTGCCCTTCCTCTCCTGCATATCATCCTATAATTGTTCCACTGCAGACTGAATTTCTGTCACCTTCACATCGAGGTTATAGAACTTTTGTTCCATGATCCTCTCTAAGCTCTGCTGATTCTGAGTGAGGGTGGCCAGTCCTTTCTCAATCCTCAGTGTGGATGCAATCAAGTAACCAAGCTGCTCTTGTTTGATTTTCAAGAAATACTCAGATGCCTCCTCTTGAGTTGGCATCTTGGCAGCTTTCTCCATCCTTGCCTTCTCCTTCTTTGCTTGTGCTTGTGCAGATGATGGTTCATTCTCATTCATGACAACTTGATTGTCCTCAAAGTCTGGATGGATGGGCAGGTGTTCCTTGTCCAATAAGTATATGCCTGTGCCCATCTTTGAGTTGATTAACTCCTGAATTTGTGGGGCATATCCACAGCTCCTCTTCTGATTAGCTGCTGTCCTCTTAATGGTCTCTACCATGAGGCTCATCACCTTGAACTTCTGTGGCACATCAAATATATGAAGCAAATTGATTGCATGACCTCTGATCATCTTGTGATCACCTGACTTGGGAAACAGAGTGTGCCTAAGGATCCAGTTAATGGTTGGCAGCCCTGACAGAAGATAATGTACTGAGCCAAACTTGAACGTATCAAGTGACTCCTTTGGAATTTCCTTGTACATGTTGGACATAGAGTTATGGTCCACCTTCTTCTTGGCATATACATCCAAGTCATCTTCATTTTCCTATGGGGCATTGATGAGCTGTGCCCACTCAGCAACTGTTGATTGGTACCTCGTACCTTCAGACATCCACACAATCCTTCCATCTGGATAGAAGTGTGCTGTGGAGTAGAACTGCATAATGAGCTCCTCGTTCCACTTTGTGAGCTTCTGCCCAACAAAGTCTGCTACTCCACAAGCCTCGAAGCTGTCTTGCACTCCAGGATAGTGCTCTTCATTTTCCTTTATGTACTTCCAGTCGACCCACCTCATTTCACAAATGATAGGTTTCTTATCCAACAAAACTGTCTCATAGAAATCCTGCTGTTCCTTAGTGTGAAACCTGTAATCAACAACAGTTCTTCTCCTTGAAGCATACGGATCTGCTTCTCTCCACTTCCTGAGCCCTGAATCTCTCCTGATTTTCATGTTCTCAGCCATAGGATGAGCATCATTGTGGTCTGGAATCTTGGGCTTGAGTTTTCTCAGAACTTGTCCTTCATCATCATCTTCAGCAGCTTCAGGCACTGGGGCCTTGTTCTTCTCAGTTGTAGGTATGCTCCTTGTATTCCTCTTTGGTGCTGACTTGGGCTTGGAGGCAGTTTTGGGTGCTTCTTTGGGCTTTGATGCAGCAGCCCCTGATCTTATAGCATCACCCATCAGCTTTGGTGCCTTAGGTGCTGGTGCAGCAACCTCTTCTTCCTCTTCCTCTTCAGAGTCTCTCATGATTGAGGATTTCCCAAGCACTCTAGCAGTGGTCTTTTTGACCCTTTCCTTCCTCTTCTTCCCTTCAGCAGCAACTGGCTCTATGGGTGCAGGCTTTTCAGGAATCTGAGTTGAGGCTCTGGCCTTTGGCATAGGCTGTCTACCTGCTGGCCTTTTGACTTTCAAGCCTAGCTTTGTGCTCTGTGCTGAGCCATACTCCTTCTTGAGCACTACTTTCTTGGAAGTAGCTTCCTCTTCTTCTGCCACATAATCCTCATCCTCTGAGTCTGAGGTTCTCTTCTTCCTTTGTCTGGTGGCAACTTTTGGCAGGTTGCTAGGGGTGCTCCTGCTGCCTTCATCTGAAGAACTGGAGGGACTAGTGCCCTCACTCATGTGCACTTGCTGTTCTGACACATTCTGGCTGTCACTCTGATTTGACATGATGAACAAGCTGACTGCTGACCCTATGAACAGTTTATAGATGAGGTAGAGTGGATGAGCATCACAAAATGCAGAGATTTTTGCAAAAGAATGATTCAAAATCTTAGTTTTAGTTTCCCACTGAAATCATTTCGGATCTACCGATTTTTAAACTCGGTGATACCGAAGCAGTTTTGGAACCTAAACTAGTGAACTCGGTCAGACCGAGTCACAGTTCGGTGGCACCGAGACTGCTAGGGTTTCACAAAGTTCCAAAATCGGTCACACCGATTAGTAATTCTCGGTTAGACCGAGTCTCACTTGTGCAATGGCATGAGCCAAATCGGTGGGACCGAGTTTTTCAACTCGGTGGGTCTGAGATGGTTTCGGCGGAAACCTAACCCTTAAATTTTCGAATCAATCCTATTCTACGAACGCATTGACTGGATAGGAGTGTTTCAATCGTGGCTAGAAACAATAAGATCACAATGTGCTAGGAATCAGATTGGGGATAGCACAAAGATCGAGTCCATACCCTAGTTCGGCGAAGACTCGCTACGGCGGCAACGGCGGGGTTGAATTCCGTTGACGGTGATGGAGACCAGCGACTGGAGGCGGCTGGCAGCGAGGAGACGATCCGGAGACCATGTTGGCAGAGCGAGCTATCGCGCGGGCGAAGGGGTTCGGAGAAATTTCCAAAAATTTTCCCGTGACTATATATAGCCCGACCCTGTCGGTGCGACCGAGTGGGACAACTCGGTGGCACCGAGATGCAAAACTGTATATAGTTATTGCAACTCGGTGTGACCGAATGGTTCAAATCGGTTGCACCGAGATCGAAAATTCAGATCAACTTAATGATCTCAGTAGGACCGAAAGTAGGATATCGGTCAGACCGAGAATCACAAAGAGGTTTTGGAAGTTTAAGTCTATGATGAATCGGTAACTCCGAGTGCTCCTCACACAGAGTGGTTCGAATCTAACTTGATCAAATTTTGTGATGTAGCATGAATAGAGTTTGAGACGAGAAAAGCATAGATAGCTAGAGGAGGTTCTTAGGCATTCTTCTCCATCCACTTGGCAAAAGGAAATAAAACCAAACAATCAAAACAACAAGTGGATGCCCTCGAATGAGTAAAATATGCAACCAACATGCTCACACAATAAAATGGCAATTGAAATATGTGACAAAGCATGCACAACCAATTCTAGCATCTATCAAGCAATTGGCGATGACTAGGTCATCTATATATGAGTATATTGACTTAGGAGTCCAGTGAGAACACTTGATCATAGGTCATACTCATCGTTTAAGCTCAAGTGGGGTTACCACTTTTACATAAAGCATTGTTGTGTTCACATCTTTAGAGTTGCTTTAGCTCAAGTCTTAGAGTAAAGCTCCCCCTAGATGTGATATCCCCCCTAAGAGGGATGAACTAACCTTGGGTTTTGTCGATGATGACTTCATGTAGATGTTGAAGATGTGGATGCTCAATGTTGATGTAGATCACTTGGAGCTATCCATTTGAGTGAATTGCACTTTCAATACCTACATGGGTTAGTCCCACAAGGAACAAACAAGGATATCCATAGACATAGAGTGATGCACACACAAGATGATGTCCATGAAAACTTTTAGGTTACCTTGTCCCTTGTCTTACCAACAAGAGGGTTTGTGACTCCTTGAACTAGTGCAAGATGTGGAAGTTGATTGCACTTGTTCTTGCCAAAATGATAAGAGTGAAGTATGTTGGCGGAGTCACCCTCAAGAACTCTCTAGTTCTTCTTCTTTTGGATCCACACCATCTTGATGGGAATCCTTGGAGTTGTAGTCGTACTTGATGAAGTGGAACTTGAAGTGGTCTTGGGAATCCACTTGACTAAGGTCTTAGGAGCTTCTTCAAATGCATCAATTTCCTCTTGAAGCTTGTCCTTGCCTTTTTGCTTGTAGTCTTGTGGTGGAAGATCATCTTGAGCTTGTGTCCCCTTGAAGGAAGTATCATACTTCTCTTGTTGAGGGACAAAATTTGTCTTGGGGTATTGATCTTCTTCCCACTCAATTCCATTGGCATTGAACTTTCGTTCAAAACCAACACCTTGATTCTTCCGGTGCATTCCTTGCTTGCGCACAATTTCCTTGAATTGCTTACTCCCGGCAAGGCTTTTGTACACTCCTTTCTCTATAATTCCCTTCAATAAGCTATTTTCTTGCTCAAGTGTAACTTGGCTAAGAGAATCATTAGTGGAATCAACAGAACTACTAGAAGCAACAATATTGGATTTAGCATGATCATTGTTACTACTAGAGGAAGAATCTTTCTTGTTCTTGTTACTAGACTTGACTTGTGGCATGTAAGTGGATAAGAGTAAACGCTTGGCAATGTAAGAAGAACTTTTCTTGCGGAGATCATCATTGATTGCCTTTAAAAACTCATGCTCTTGCTCAAGATTGAGCTTTTCAAAGCGTAACTTCTCATGAGCTCTTAAAAGTTCTCAATGATCTTCGAAGATAGTTTCATGAGCTAACTTAAGAGTGTTTAGTTCTTTAGTTAGAGCCTCAATCTTCGCCTTATCATTGTCATTCGCTTTATCTTGATTAGCATGATTAATTGACGTTTCATCATAGTATTCATCACTAGAGTTGTCAACAAGTAAATCATCATCACCTAAGAAGTCATCTTCATCACTATTAAAATCAACATACTCGGGGTGTGTTACCTTAGGACCTTTGGCCATGAAGCATCTTCCAATTCCTTCATTTGGTGAGTCAAATATGTCGTAGGAGTTGGTTGACACAAGTGCTAGACCGGCAACACCTTCATCTTGAGTATATTCGGAATCGGAGTGATAACTTCTCTCGGAGTAGTTGTCGGAGTCGGAGCCGGATACCCATTCACCAACATGAGCTTGATGTCTTCGTTTTGCGTAGCTCCTTGATGATTTTTCCTTCCTTTCCGAATCCTTGCTTCTTTGTGAGTGTCTTCGTTCATAACGATCATCTCTACTCCTTCTCTCTCTTGGTGGTGATTCTTCTCTTTTGCTTCTTCTTTTTGGAGAGTCTTCTCTTCTCTTGTAGGGAGCCGTACACTCATTGGAATAGTGTCCGGGTCTTCCACAATTGTAGCAATTTCGCTCTCGACTAGAAGATCTTTTGTCATTGTAGGACCTTGACTTGGAGCTTCTATCTTTGCTTCTACTCTTGTAGAACTTGTTGAAGTTCTTCAGCATTAAGCTCAATTCGTCATTGAAGTTTTGTTTCTCACTTGGTGATGTAGGGGCTTCACATGAGGCTTTATAGGCACCACTTGATTTGTTGTGAAGTTCCTCTTTATCCTTAAGTGACATCTCATGAGCAACAATTCTTCCAATTACCTCCGTTGGCTTGAGATCTTTGTAATTGGGCATCATTTGGATCAATGTGCACACGGTATCATATTTTCCATCCAAGGCTCTTAGAATCTTCTTGATGATGAATCTATCGGTCATCTCTTCACTCCCTAAGTCGGCAATCTCATTTGTGATGAGAGCAAGCCTAGAGTACATTTCAGCGACACCTTCACCATCCTTCATTTCGAACTTGTCAAGTTGACTTTGAAGCACATCCAATTTGGATTCCTTGACGGAGTCGGTACCTTCGTGCATATCAATCAAAGTGTCCCAAATTTCCTTTGCATTCTCAAGACGGCTGATTTTGTTGAATTCTTCGAGGCACAATCTGTTGAAGAGAATATCACAAGCTTGAGCATTGTATTGCAACATCTTCAACTCATCCGTGGTAGCTTCACGGTTTGGTTCTCTCCCATCAAAGAAGTCACCCTGCAAACCAACACACACAATAGCCCAAACGGCGGGGTTATGTCCAAGAGTATGCATTTTCATTTTATGCTTCCAACTAGCAAAATTAGTACCATCAAAGTAAGGACCTCTACGGTGATAATTTCCCTCGCTAGACGCCGTACTCTCCTAGGTTGTGAAACCAAGGCTATGGCCACCAAAAGCTATGGAAATCAAAGAAAATGGAGACCAAAGCTCTGATACCACTTGTAGGATCGAAAGTATGTCTAGAGGGGGGGGGTGATTAGACTACTTGACCAAATAAAAATTCAACCTTTTCCCAATTTTAGTTCTTGGTAGATTTTAGCTATTTTAGGACAAGTCAAGCAATCATCACAAAATTCAAGCAAGCATGCAAAGAGTATATTGGCAGCGGAAAGTAAAGCATGCAACTTGCAAGAATGTAAAGGGAAGGGTTTGGAGAATTCAAACGCAATCGGAGACACGGATGTTTTTCCCGTGGTTCGGATAGGTGGTGCTATCCTACATCCACGTTGATGGAGACTTCAACCCACGAAGGGTAATGGTTGCGCGAGTCCACGGAGGGCTCCACCCACGAAGGGTCCACGAAGAAGCAACCTTGTCTATCCCACCATGGCCATCGCCCACGAAGGACTTGCCTCACTAGCGGTAGCTCTTCACGAAGTAGGCGATCTCCTTGCCCTTACAAACTCCTTGGTTCAACTCCACAATCTTGTCGGAGGCTCCCAAGTGACACCTAGCCAATCTAGAAGACACCACTCTCCAAGAAGTAACAAATGGTGTGTTGATGATGAACTCCTTGCTCTTGTGCTTCAAATGATAGTCTCCCAACACTCAACTCTCTCTCACAGGATTTGGATTTGGTGGAAAGAAGATTTGAGTGGAAAGCAACTTGGGGAAGGCTAGAGATCAAGATTCATATGGTAGGAATGGAATATCTTGGTCTCAACACATGAGTTGGTGGTTCTCTCTCAGAACATATGAGTTGGAAGTGTAGATGTGTTCTGATGGCTCTCTCCACGAATGAAGAGGAGGTGGAGGGGTATATATAGCCTCCACACAAAATCCAACCGTTACACACAATTTACCAATCTCGGTGGGACCGAATCAACAAACTCGGTCGGACCGAAATAGTAAACCTAGTGACCGTTAGAGATTTTCGGTGGGACTGACATGCAACTCGGTAGGACCGATATGGTTAGGGTTAGGGTTAGGGCATAACGTAATCTCGGTGAGACCGATTACACAAACTCGGTGAGACCGATTTTGGTAATAAGCTAACCAGAGAGTTGGTCAGGTAAACTCGGTGGGACCGATTTGCTCTTTTGGTGAGACCGAAATGTTACAAAAAGGAAACAGAGAGTTTACATTGCAATCTCAGTGGGACCGATCCGCTCTTTCGGTGAGACCGAAAAGTTACGAAAAGGAAACAGAGAGTTTGCAATCCCATCTCGGTGAGACCGAGATCCCTATCGGTAGAACCGATTTGCTAGGGTTTGGCAATGGCTATGACAAGTGAAACTCGGTGGCGCCGGGTTGAAAGAATCGGTAGGGCCGAGTTTGGCTTTGGGTTTAGGTCAAATGTGGATATGGGAAAGTAGTTGAGGGTTTTGGAGCATATCACTAAGCACATGAAGCAAGAGGCTCATTAAGCAACACCTCATCCCTCCTTGATAGTATTGGCTTTTCCTAAAGTCTCAATGTGATCTTGGATCACTAAATATAAAATGAAGAGTCTTAAGCTTTTGAGCTTGAGCCAATCCTTTGTCCTTAGGATTTTGAGGGTTCCACTTTCAACATCCATGCCATGCCAATCATTGAGCTTTCCTGAAATAATCATCTTGGAATAGCATTAGCTCAATGAGCTATATGTTGTTATGAATTACCAAAACCAGCTAGGGATAGTTGCACTTTCAGATCAGTTGACCTTGCTTCCTCCCATGCACGAAATATATCTACACGTCTGTGACTGGATCATCTCTCAAGCTCTATCTTACAGCCCTCACCCTTGCCAAAAAGCTCAATCGGACAATATCTCTCCAGAGCATATATATTTGTTCAATGAATGTCGGACCACACTCACTTTGTCGCTCTATGTGTATGTCTCTCGATTGACCTCGCTTTCTCACACCGTATCTTCCATGCATTGAAGCTACTACCTCTCCATCCCTCGCAAAGCCGGAGCTATTTACATTGCGAGGGGCACTCCAACCTTGGATTAATTTGTGTAGGCATTTATTTCGGTCGGTTTAGATTATATTTTTGTAGCATTCGGCCCACAACTACTCCAAACACCGTTGCAACCCACGTAACTCCCCTAGTTGATTTCCCTCTGGCTCGGTCATCGCTCTCTCGCATGTCCTTTCTCCCCTTCAACGTCGCACCATGGTATTATTGAAAAAACTATGTTGTTCTCTTTAATTATTATAAATAAGCTACAAAACTACACAATGATAGTCCACTTGGAATGGAACAAATTTTGACCCACAAATTAAAATGCTACAAACTAAACACCAAGGGGCCCACATGTCATGAAACAAATTTGGACCCATATACAAATTAAAAAATAAAGGACGAGGATCGAACATGCGACCGGGCCTTCAAGCCGCACGTCAATAGGCAACATACGTAGAATAGCAATGTTTGTTGTACCCCGTTTGTTCACATAATGTTTTTATATTACCACCGCCTAATTAATGGATAACATGTAATATTATTTTTAGTACTATTCGCCTTCAGTTACTGGTGGGTTCCATGTGTGCTCTCTCTCTCTCCTCCCCTTCTGCGTTTAGACGCACGGGCAAACAGGAAGAACTCGCGGGTGATGTTGCCGTTGACCATATCTGGATGCGTTCACAAGTCACGGCACCAGTTTCACGTACTAGCAGCACTAGTCAGTGTGTACGTGCAATGCACGTTAATTTGGAAGTATATTAAGTGCATGCGGATATTAACTACTAGGATATTATTTGCGTGTTGTCATGTGATTAGCACTATTTTTGGCATGAAATTAACTGCACGCTAAACGTGTTGAGCGCTCGACATTGAAGCAGTCTAGGTCGTTGAATGACAAGGAATACATGTGGCTTGATGACGTTTTATATTTAATTTGATACAGCTCTAGCAGAACATTCAATCGATCAAACCATACATTTCGTTCAGTCTGACTCCGACTTTAAATTATACGAGGATCGATATAAAATAAATGGAAATGA
>NC_041386.1:27310536-27370744 GCF_002162155.2 Triticum dicoccoides
TCGTGCTCTGTGTGTCGTCGGGCCACTGACCAACGGCGACGGCGGCGTCTTGGGCCGTTGTTGGCATACTCCTGGACGTTGGCCTAGCTTCAAGGAAGGCCAAAATGTTCTGGACTTCGGAGTGAGTCAACTGGCGGGAGGAGGCGACTGGCGTTGGTGCAAGGAAGCGGTCGACGGCGGCCATCCATGCCGCTGAGGGGGACACTGGCACCCGTGCGGGGACATGCGCTGTCAACGGCGCGGCGGAGACATTCGTGTGCACGGGCACCGGCACGGCCGCACACGTCAGTGCACGCGCAGGCGCATGCGCTGGCAGGTGCATGGGCACAGGCACGGGCGTGCACATCAGTGCACGCGCAGGTGCATGCGCTGGCAGGTGCACGGGCGCGTGAAAGTCGGCGGGGACCTCGTGGAACCCTGTGGGATCAAGCTCGGCGACAATGTGCGGCTCCCAGCCCATCAATGCCACGGGTATGGGCGCTGGCACAGTCGGACGATGGGAGCCGGAACGGGAGTGGGGACAGGCGCGGCGTCTTCCCGCAAGGCCAGTTCAAGCTCGTACAAAAGTGCCTTATGTTCTTGAGACTCCGGCTAGGTGTCTTCCTCAGGAAACTAGAACACTAAGGGCAGACCATCATGATGCGGCATGGCGTACGTTTAGGTCAGGCTAGTTGGAGGTAGACGACAGGAGAATCGGAGAGGATAGCGATACCGAGTAGTGCGGGGTTGCTTTTAAACTGCGGCGCCGTCGACATTAAAAGTGGGAGCAGTTGGGACGACGGTGGGCGGCGGAGCCTGGTCAAAGGGCTCGCCTCCCGGTGAGCCTGCACAGTGGTCTGCTCACACGCCTCCCTGATAGCCGGCGCAGCAGTCTGCTCGCACGCCTCCTGTCGACTCACACGCTTGCTTGGACGGCACCTGCCGATGAGAAGCGGGGACTCGTGGCGGCACGTAAACGCCCATGGTGTCAATAGTGAAAGCGTTCACCTTAACGTGACAGGTCTTTGTTCCAAAATACCTTGGCTCTTCATTTGTGCAACTTTTCATAAGCAGCTTGTCTCAAATTGAAGAAAAAACTTACAAAGTAATATTTGTGCCATATCATGTGACCATGCTTAGTTTCAAGAATTTATGCTCACTTTTGGATTTTCTAAAATTTAAGATCCAGGATTCGAAACAATATCATAACCTGCATCATGCAATAAATTTTCAAGCCGTACATCTGTCCTGTTGTATTTCTTAAGAAAGGATTTGGTCAAACATTTTGCTTAGTTAGACTTCAGACAAGTTATATATGCAGAGTAAAAGGATAATCCCTCCATACCAGTGCATTGCCTGATATGTTAACTCAAGTACTAGGCACGAACAAACAGGCTCAATTCTGTGCTCATCTTGGTGTAGTAGTAGTAGTAGTAGTAGTACTAGGCAATGCACTTGACGGGTGACCTTGACGAGCGGCGACCGAGGGAATTGAACCGTGCTCGGCACAGTAGGTAACGTTGTCTAGTTACTAAAGCATCCCTCCGTTGTTCATCGGTAGTCATTATGGACCGGGGACATGAGGGGAATTTCCTAGGGCTGGAATTCTGGCTGCCAAATATTTCGACTGGTTGGGGTTGCCTAATGTGCGTACCACGCACACCACCGAAGGACACGAGCCCGGTTTTTTTAGGATCAACACGAGCCAAGGTCTGGCTGGTACGCCGTTGGGTCCTACCATTCGAGAATACAAAAGGAACCTTTTAAATTTCCGAATGAATCTATGTGTATTACAATACCCGTATTTTCCATGCAAATACTAATCTCAACGTGGTAATTGATTTATGACGAGTTGTTGAGTTAGAGTGAGTTTGTGATATAGTGATCTCAACATGGATTTCACATTTCATGGTATCCCTAGTAAGTTTTCCAATGCAAATTCAATTTTAAAAGATGAACAATATGGAGGTGAGAAAACTTTGTATGTATCAAGCATATGACCACACACACACACATACACACACACACACGCATGAACACAACAACAATCCAATAAGTATGGTGCATCTATTTTTCCAAACCATGCATGTATGACACGAATTCAAAGATACTCCTTCTATTCCTAAATATTAGTCTTTTAGAGAGTTCAACAAGTGACTACATACGGAGCAAAATGATTGAATATAGACTCTAAAATATGTCTATATACATCCGTATGTGCCAGTCCATTTGAAGCCTCTAAAAGACTAATATTTAGGAACGTAGGGAGTAAAATGTAAGACATCCATGGTCCTCAGTTCAATATTTAAAATTAACATGAAACTGAAGCATGAATATTAAGTCTAGTACTACAGTACATGCAATGTTGTGTTTAGGCGGAGCTACGATTGTCGGGGGTCAACCCCTCGACCTTAGATAAAATTGTGGAGCTCTGTTTAGGGTTGTTTAGATTATATTTGTCCCCACCCTCCCAACCACCGATTGGTTGTGCACCCCCACCCCTCCTCCCCGGGAGAATATCATGTGCCCCCATACCTTAGATGCTATATGCCGATACGAGTTGCTTGGAGCTTGTAGATCTGAGATATAGCAGCTCACATGATGTGTCTTAATATTTTTGCAAGAAACCTTGATGAGTTTGATAATTGCACACAATTTGTACAAAAACTACTTAGATGCCCTTTGATCCCATATCCAACGACCTCGAAGCTCGTATCACCGTAGCATCTAAGATGAAGGAGGACATCATATTCTCCTATATGTAAGAATATCATGTGCTACCACACCTTAGATGCTTTGGTGATACAAGCTCTTCGGAGGCGTTGGATTTGTGACCCAACACCTCCTCGGTGGTTCGAATGGTTTTTTGCAGAAAAGCCCCAAAAGAGTTCGGCCACAGCTTACAAGCACAAAGACTTCTCAGATGCCATTGGCAGATCAAACGACCTCCAAGCTCGTAGCACCGTAGCATCCAAGCTGCGATAGCACCTTATGTTTTCTCGCACGGGAGAGTATGAGGTGCTCCAGCACCGTAGATTCTATGGTGATACGAGTTCACATAGATCTAACGGCCCACAGTAGGAGGTTTGAATGTTTTTGCAATATACGGCTGATAGAGTTTGGGAAATGCGCAGAAAGTACAAGTACGACGCATGTGCCATCTGATCACTGATCATACGACCTAGATGCTCATATCACCGTAGCGGGTAATTAAGCTACGGGGAGCACCTAATATGAGCACCGGGGAGCCGTTGGATCGAAGATGCAGTAGCACACACGAGGCCTGAATGTTTTGTTTGCAAAAAACCTTTGGAGAGTTTGGAAATTGCGCATAATTACAAAGACTACTCCCAAGCCATTGGATCTCACTTCCAACGGTGTAAAAACTCATATCACCATAGTATCTAAGCTGCGGGGTGGATGTGATATTCTATGTCGCTGTCATTTTTGTTCGTAAACTTGCAAAATACGTGTAACTCGTGCCGTTACTTGTCTAACCGCGCAAAGTGTTTGTTCAAAAAAACCATCCTACACTGAAATATCGGAACAACACACGGGGGTCCAACTTGTCATTAATCAAATTTGGACCTAAAACTAACAAATCTGAAAGACGAGATTCAAACTGGCAACCTGGACTACAAAGCGTAAGTCGATAGCCTGAAAAAACGAACGGTTGTTGGCTTTGTCCCATACTTGATTTTATACAGTACTTGCGTTAGAGTAGAGGGAGTGCCTCGTCAACACGTGCATGACCATTGTCTCACTTACTGGTGGGTCCCAGGTTTGCGATCTCAATCTCTCTTCTATCCATCGTCTAACCTTTGCACGGGCACACACGAAGAGCGGCGCTAGCTTGCCATGGTGTTATTACAACTAAAAAAGCTTGGAAAATAGAAGAATCGCCTAGAACAAGAGACGTTGTGGCTGGTTGAGAAGGAGCTAACCACATCTATCCTTCGTGCCACGTTTGCATGATGAAGCTGTGTGGCTAGTGGGGTGTTTTCGACCGACTGGCTGGGTCCCAAGGTCGAACCATAGGTACTACGTCTGATACAGTATGTTTACACGCACATTTTTCCTCCGTGCCGAGACGTGGCACACCCTACCGCGCGGTTTCGGGGTCCTCCCGGGTGGTGCACGGATATATTCTTCCTGACGTGGGACGCCCTACCGCGTGTCTTCTGGGTCCTCCTCGGTCGTAGCGCCGAAGCAAGTAAATGAGTCATCAAATCACGAAAGACCACCTTTCCCGCTGAGTACATCAGTGAAGCACGGTGGCTAGCTAGTTGGGCTAGTTTGACCGATTAGCTAGGCCGCCGCCACATTTGTTTTTTCACCCCTTTCTGTATCTACTTGCCGGCAAGTAAATTTAAATATCCACCGCGGCATTGCTCTGGTGTTTGGGTGCGGCAGGATTTTTAATTTTTTGATTGACGGGAGCAGGCGCGGCAGGATTTTTAATTTTTTGAGTGACGGGAGCAGGCGCGACAACAATTAGTCATGATGACTCTGCCTGTAAAACCCACTGCTCCCTGATGTGAGAAGTCGCCGACTAGTGTTTTACCGCGGTGAAAACCAAAAGATTCCCCGCTCCCTCCGCCTTCCCGTAGATTGCATTGCCTTTCAGCCGTTTCACCCCCTTTGCTTCCTCTCCCCATTGCTTCTACCTGGTGCCATGGTGGCGTAGCAGATCATGAAGTCTGAGGTGAGGCGCCTGACATAGGAGCTCCATGCCAAGGATGCGGAGCTCAGGGCCAAGGACGTGGAGCTCCGTGAGTTCAAGGAGGAGAGGAGTGCCATGCTCCTCCGTTATGTGCGGGGAGTTCACGGAGCTTCAAAAGCGGCAGGCGTCCACCACAAAGATGCTCAAGGCGTCGGCGGCGTTGCTGCAGAAAGCGGGAGATACAATAGGACGTCAGGGGAGCCGGCTGGAGCGCGAGCGAGCCGATCGTGATGAGGTCCAGGATCGCCTCAGCCACTTGGTGAACCAAGTTTCCACGCACGTGTTGTGGCTGCGCGATGCCTACCGTCGTGCCAGCGCGACGATGCCGGCCGTCGGGCTAAACCCGTTCGACCACCCGGTCGACTTCAACGAGCTGCGGCTTCCTGACCTGGTCTCCTTCTTAACTATATCTTCGAGGAGCTGAGCCGTCTCCGTGCGATGGTGGGGGCTGAGCTGGACAAGGAGGGGTTGCGGGCTGCCGTCGCCATTGTCGGGCGAATTCTTTCAGGGCTCCGTCACCGGAATCCGTTCGTGCCATTGGACGCCGTCTTTGACGAGCTGGCTCCTGTCGACCGGGAGCGGGCTCTACGGGCGGTTGCACCTTGCATCACCAACGTCGTGCGCCTCGAGAAGCAGAGGGACTTTGGTGGTATTTAGGTGCCCTCTGCATGGGCATGTCCATGTCTCAGTGCAACATGACCGTTGGATCAAACTCAGACGGTGCAGATCAGTCACTGTAGCACAAAGCGTGTGGGTGTGTTTGGTTGCATTCTCATCTCAATATAGCTGTTTCCTCTTCATGTATTTTTGTCAACCAACTAGTGTGGACTCATGCATGCTTCATGCACTCTGCCAAACACCCAAAAGTGGGTCGAGAAGGGAACTTTTGCTCCCATCCCGTGCACCCTTCATACACCCTGCCTAACACTATTCGTGCTTCATATGGTTCATGTTTTGTGGAGTACTGCAGCACCGTACTCTCCGTGCGCTGTGGACCTAGTTCTGTTAACATTGATCTCACCGTTCATTCTCGACCGGACAGTAGAAAAAGAGGTACTATGTTACATATAGGAGTAGTTAACATGCGCACAACATCATTTGTTATCGTCATATCTTACTACACTAGCAACAAGATTGTGTAGTACTGACGTATGAACCACTGCACATGCCTAGTAGTAGGAGCACTGTGTATGTTCAAGTGGCTGCCGTGTTTCGCACTCCTCCGTCGTAAGAGTGGAAACGCTTGTTGTAATCATTCTTTTCTTCAGAAAAACAGTGGACACGCTCTACCATGCGGATCCTCCTCTAGCCATACACTAAATTACTCACTTTCGCTGATGTGTGGGACAGCCAGCACCTGGGTCCACCAGCCATGCACTAAATTACTCCGTAGCAGAGTGTCTGTAGACTACCCCGATCGAACCGCCGCAGTATTGCTCACTGAGCTGTCAAATCACAAAACCCCCTCCTTTCCAGCAGTAAGTTGGACGGACGAAGCAACCATCATTTCACTCTTCTCTCTCAGATTCCTCTCTTGAATAAAACCCCCACTCGCTTCGCTTCTCCCTCATCTCGTTCCTCCTTTCACTCTTCTCTCTCAGCCTCCTCTCTTGGATGGTCGCCGGAGCACCGGCCGATGTGATGTCTATGGCTCTAGCCAAAATCGTCGAGGCTCATGGTACGAAGAAGCGCAAGCACCCCGCCGAGACTACCGCGGACAAGCTCAAAGCCATCGCCCTGTCCAAGCCCCCCTCTCCGGGATCCCTCATTAAGCAAGTCCAGGTAATGTCTCTTGTTGACAATCTTTTTCTCGATCTTGATCGTGTTTTTTCATCTAACACGCAACAGTAGTACTGGTAGTACAACTTTCTAGGTGATCTTGCATGTGATTTTAGTGTGCCAAATGACAGTTCTAAATTCCTCTTTTGACCAAAACATGCGAGAGGTTGACACTGGTTTCTTATAGATTACTTTCAACTACTCCCTCTGTCCCAAATTTCTTGTCTTAGATTTGTCTAGATACGGATGTATCTAATACTAAAATGTGACTTGATACGTATGTATCTAGACAAATCTAAGGCAAGAATTTTGGGACGGAGGGAGTACTTTATGAACATCAATGCTACCTTTTAAGAGGGTATATTTGCCTCAGTAACTTGTGTTATGGATATTGCATGTAATCCCTCTGCTCTCATGCCTTTGAAGACATGTTCTAGTGTCTTTGTTCACTCATTTTTGTGCATATATGTAGTCATATATGGAGTATAATATCGAAAATCATCTTATATTTCTAAACGGAGGTAGTAATAAAATATGGTTTCTGTTTGAATTAGAACCAGGTCCGCGGTGGAGATGAAGTTCTCAAAGTCATGCCGTGTGAACTGGAAGACCTGATGATGAGTTCTATTGCTAAACTATCCAGCTGCTGTGTCCTTGTTGCCACGTGTCCTGAACTAGTTTTTTCCTGTAGCATTGTTGTCAGGCATGTTCTCAAGGCTGTACTTGACCACAACAATTTCCTGGTTGTGCCTTCGATTACGAAGGGTGTGGTTCTTGTAAAGCTTCCCAACAAATCTGATGTGGCCTTCTTCATCATCATGTTTATGAGTAGAAAGACCACTCTGTTAGGTTCTCCAAGGTTGACAAGATGGTGATGGTGCATGTAGACATCTCACACGAAGTCCATGGCCTAGTCAGTTATGCGGGGTTCATCCCGTAGGTCGGTGGCAAGAAATAGTCTGCAGAGTTTAGTTAGTGCAACTTTGCTTGTCTGTAGTAAGTACTATTTTTCAGTACTTGATTTGTGTTTGTGAACCCTGTATTGTTTATTAGTACTGTCGCTTTTGGTGTGTGGTCAGTCCTGAGAATGGTCTATGTTAATGTCTGTCCACTCAATTCAGTCTGTATATTTTGAAGTATCTAGATCATATTTTTTGTGAGGACGGTTTATCAATTATGGTTACACTCCAATATCTATATGCATTGCAGGGTTTATCGCACCCACCAGGATTTCCAGTCGCATAGATGTTCGGTCCATACGATTTGTCACGACCTTTGGACTGTCCTGCTTGTGGGAGTAGGCGGGCCCCCTGCATGCCATGCGTAGTTGGACGATCAATCTTCTGTTTAGTACTTCAACATAGTGATTTCCTGGTAAGGATTCACTCATGTCACATCAAGTAAATCTTATTGATTTACTATCTGAATCTTATTGATTTAATGTCATGTTTTCTTTCTTTTCCTGCAATTTTATGATGCAGGTTTTGCCATGTGACATTCATCACAGAATAAACCGTTTGGTTTGCTCTACGATGGCTATTTTTGCAGGTTTCACTTCTTATGTCGTGTCAGTAACGAAGGCACTGTCCATCACTTATATTACTAGAAAAAAATGGATCATCTGTTGTCTGAGTGCAAGCTGAATCCCTATGATGAACTGCAGTTTGGTTTAACAAAAACGCCACAATTAGTCCTTCTCGCATTTAAAAGAAATGAAGAAAAAAACTGGATCACGGTCACAGATCCTAGTCAAGTTAGAAAGCTGATCATAGCAGACCAGACACGATCGCCACTGTCTCACACAGATCGAGCACCGGTAGTTGCTATAGCACTGACAGCGGCAACAGCTCAGTCTAATCCAGCTGAGGATTGGGCATCGACCACATCAGCGGATCAGTCTGATCTACCGGAGGATCGGGCATCGACACCGGCACCAGCTCTACAAGGAGCACCATCTCCGGCAGCAGCAGCGGCTTCGGCACCTGCACCAACACTTGCACTTGCATCTGCTCCGGCCCGTGTAGTTGCACCGGCAACAGACTGGGCTGCAGTTCGCACTTCATATACCAAAGTCCTTACAAAAACCGACATGTCCACCTTCTTGGTAAGCATTGGCCGCCCAAGTGCTTCGTTCTTTTTTCTTTCCATGTTGTTTCACATGATTCACTGTGTTGATCTAACTGTTTGGGTATGTCTTCTTGTTTGCAAACAGAGAATTCCTAGAGAACCAGGGAGTCGTTCAACAATCCGGGAGACCGCGGCCAAGTTTCTCTTACCATGTGCAGCCTTGGTGTGAATGAACCTGCTCAATATACCGTAAGTACAAAGGATGGTCACATGATGATTGATGCTAAAAGGATGGTCAAGGTTCAAATCTAAATCATATCTTGTGGTAGGGGATGATGTCAAAATCGAACTTTCTCGGCAAGGAGAGCTGGTCCAAATCAACTTTGAAAATCTTCAGTAGCAGCACGCAACTGCCGAACTGATCTATCCTCCGAGAGATTTTGATGTAATAATCTGGCATGGTGAAACAAGTGTCCTGTGTGTATAAGTAGTACGACAATATTATTTATCACATGGTGTATCGTTGATAGAATTGCAACTCTGATTGCTGGTTAGGAACTGTCGTTCGATTTCATTCCAATAGCTACCGTGCTTTATTCAATTTTGTGTATTCGCCTTGCGACAGCATCTAGAACCAGCGCCGTACCGATCGCTTGCAATATGAAAAGCGCTGAGGTAGAACACATGGGACCCCAAACATGCAGGGTCGGCCTGCGGCCCAAAGTCCAGAACCGTGAGCCTCTCTAAGTATTATATTCTCAGCTGAACCCCCATAAAAAAAGCTAAACCCCCATAATGCCCGTGCGTTGCAGAGGGAGTATATTTCTCGGTAAGGTGAGCCTGTGATATAAAAGATTTGTATATTTCTTTATAGAGGGAGTATCTCTCTATCAAAAAATATATTTATGTGTAACTAGTTACTCCTGTCTTTCTACTTCCTTTCGCTGATATGTGGGGCAACCGACAACGGGGTCCACGTGCCATATGCACAAATTAGAGTGCACAACTTCACGGTAGACACACCCCGATCGTAGCTCCGCAGTAATGCCCAATGAGCCGTCAAATCACAACCCCCCTTTCCAGCTTTAGTAGTAAGCTGGACAGACGAAGCGGCAATATTTCACTGGGCCTGAATCCCCTTCTCCCTCGTCTGCTTGTTCAGAGAAAAACCCCTCTCGGCGATTGCATAGGGTTTTCTCGTGGAGAACCATGTACGAATTCTTCATCCATCCCCGATAAATCCAAGTCCCTTGGTCGCAGGTAATCCTAGGATGGCAGCCGCCGCCATTGATGCAATTTTCTTCCTACTGAATCTAGTGTGTTTCAATTGCAGTGCCCAAAGTGCGAGTACCCTACAGGTTTCTACGCCCTTGGCGAGACGCCACACTTATTCCTTCTCATCCTAACACAGCATTTTGAAACGTGCACAGTATGTTCCTAGAATCCTCTTTTCTATCCGGGAGGGTGGGTTTTTTTTGAACATGATGTGTTCTCATATTATTTTTCCTGTAGTGTATTATTTGCTTTGCCAGAACACATGTACTCAAGATGCTCGGCCTTGCCATAACTGAATACACTAGTTTAATGGTCACAGTGAAGACAAGCCATGGATATAAGTTCCGAGTTAGGTTCATGAACCAAGAAGATCACTGCTTTTTTATGACCGAACTTGGATAAACTTTCTCAAGTGTTACGGACTGAAAGTTGGCGCATGAATGTTGATGGAAATAGCAGAACCTGGTCTCATCTTCACTGCGATCTTCCACCCCGACGTTGTTCCAATTGTTCATCCATGTTAGTTTTGTATCTGGTTCTTGCTTGTTGCCTCGATTACTTCTTAATCCACCTATTCTGTCTAACTAATCACAATTTAGATTTAGAAGTAGCAATGAATCTCTCACGAAGATGCTACTTCTAACTAATATTTTCTTATAATTGGTGGCACGTGTAGGTTTTTTCAGAGTTAAGTAGTCTGCTCGTTTGTTACTCTGTAATAACTCGGCTGTTACTAATGGCACTGAAGTTGACTGGATCGACATCCACAAGTTCCTACACTTTGTTGATTGTCTTGAGGTCCTTGTGGGGCGTTTCAATGGTGGAAGGCCACATGGGATATGTGTGCCACTGCTGCACTCGTTGAACAGGTCCAACTGTGTCGAGAAACTTATGGTACGAGCTGTTTTCTGTTATATACGTTGTTCATAAACTATTGCTTATACACAGTTTTACAGCTGTGATCTTCTTGAAACAGGAACTGCCGAGTTCTATTGTTCCTATACAGATGCCTGACCATGGTCGGGTCAGACTTGCGCTTAGTCACAACATGATGTTTATGTCGACCTACTCAATTCCCCTTGGAGGTGAAAAGATACTTATTCATGGGTGGTCTCAAATAATGAAGGCCCGTCCATCTTGGAGAATAGGACAGAAGATTATGTTCATGCTTTTCCATGGCTCTAAAGCGAATATCCTGTTTATTGACCACGTTGAGAGATGAATCCGCTTTCAGAAGGTTGTGGATGCGCGGGGTGGCGCCTGGGCCTTGTCCTGGGGCTTGGCGGCCTTACCCTTGGTTAACTGTAGGGAAAGTAGCACTGTTCGAGGCGTGCTTTGTACGGTTGAACCTGTATAAGTACTCATACTGCTTTCATCTTTGGTTGTTAAGTCCTCTGCTGGTTTCAGTTAAGGTTGTTAAGTACTCCTGCTGCTTTTACAGTCTGTCGTGTTTCTTCAGTTTTGTCTTCCTCCAGCCGCCAAAACCAAACCACCGCCGGCAGGACCGCCTGCTTCCGCCTCCCACGGCTGGCTGCACCTCAGCGCACGCATCGCCACCCCACCGTCTCCTAAATCGTTAACACCGACGTCCTCCACGCGCTTTGGTGCGCTCGCTGCGGCGCCGCCCTCTCGCGTTGTCAACATGGTCAACTAACAACAGGAATCGGCAGAAGTACGTGGAGAGGATGACAGTAGGAGCCCACCATGTCAGCATATGGAAAAAGAAAATGCTTCCTCCTAGTGTTTTCCTGACATCTGGGACCCACGACATTGTGAGAGTATATAGTCAATAGACAAGAGAACAGCACAAGATCGGCTGACACCTGGGACGTAGTTACTCGAGCAGTATTTTTTTTGTTTGGTATTGTTGAGATGGAGCAGGGTTAGAACTGGGCTGTGGCCCATCTAGCCCAGGCTTATATTTTATGTTCACCATGTGACCAGCCCAGCTATTTTTTCTTTGTGAAAATGAGCCCAGTTTATTTTTTCTGAAGAATACCCAATCCAGGCCTACTTATTTTTCAACGCCCTGATGGGCTGCAACTCTTTCAAGTCGCCTGCAAATCCTGAAAGTAATATGAAATGGGTTGTAAATATAAAAACACATGACAAATTGGCAATTACTTTATAATTTCTGAATTTTTTCACATTTTCATATTCCTATTTCACTGGGCATTAACCTAATTTAAATATATCTTCAAAGTACTTTAAATCTGGCTCGACATTTCCGTATTAAAAATAGTTTGGAACCCACAGAAATATGCGAAATTGGCCCTGTCCAACCAAAAAAAACGACTGCAATAAATTGCATAAGAAGTTGCCATGAGCTATATATAAATTATTAAAAAAAGAGGGAGTGGTCTAACATGTGGGCCTGTTTAGTTGATGCGTATGCAAGATTTTTTTAGTTATTATATACGTCAACAAATGATTCTAGCAGACGTAACCGTTGGATGTCAATCCAACGGCCGTCGTGTTTCTTCAATCTCTGATCTTCTTGCTATAGCCGCCAAAGCAGCGCCGGCGGGACCGCCTACTCCCGCCTCCCGTGGCCGGCTGTGCTGCCGCGCAGGCCTCAGCGCCCCCTACTACTCCCACCGCTGGCCAGGGCATCCCTCTACTCACCCACACCTCCTGTTATTCTGCGGCGACGGTAGCCTCACACCGCAGCCGAACCGGTGAACCCTCGTACTCCTCTCCGCGCGGGCTTCCACTGCTGCGTCTTCCCCGGCTCCGCGTCGTCCCCTATCTAGGCCTCACCGTCGTCCCCTACCTAGGCATCGGAAGAGTACTGTACGTGGAGAGGCTGACAGTTGGGTCCACGGCAGCCGCAAGGAAGTGCCTCCTTATTACGTGGAAAATAATTATTCCTCCACCTGACAGCAGGGACCCACCGGACGGGCCACCAGTATTTCGCGAAATTTTTTCCCCCTGACTGCTGGGACCCATAGGACGGGCCACCGTATTTCATGAAAAAAACGTTCCTCCCGCTGTCAGCTCGGACCCACCGGAAGTGCCTCCTTATTACGCACAAAAAATGAATACCCCCTGCTAGCTGGGACCCACCTTGGTGGGAGGCTGACTTGTGGGCCTACTAAGTTGACTGGGACGGAGGCCTTTGTCAACTTTAGTCAATATATGAACGATTCTAGCTCCAGTGACCGTACGATGTACATCCAACGGCCATAGTGCTTCTTCAATCTCTGGTCTTCTTGCTCCAGCCGCCCAAAGCAGCGCCGGTCGTGCCGCCTGCTCCTGCCGCCCGTGGCCGGCTGTGATGCGGCGGAGACCTCACCGCCCCTACTACTCCCATCGCTAGCCAGGCCATCCCACTACACACCCACACCCCCTATTATTCTGCGGCGACGGCAGCCTCACACCGCAGCCGAACGAGTGAACCCTCATACTCCTCTACGCATGGGCATCCACTGCCGCGTCTTCCCCGGCTCCGCGTCATCCCCTTTCTAGGCCTCGCCATCGTCCACCGCCCTGGTGCTCTCGGCGCGGTGTGGTCAACATGGTCAAGGAATGGCTTCCATCGAACGTGGACTGTACGTGGAGAGGCTGACAGCTGGGTCCACGGCCGCAGCAAGGAAGTGCCTCCTTATTACGCGCAAAATAATTATTCCTCCACCTGACAGCGGCGATCCACCGGACGGGCCACCGTCTTTCGCGAAAAAAATGTTTCCCCCTGACTGCTGGGACCCACCAGCTACATCTTCGCACGCAAGGAAGTGCGTCCGAAAAAAACGATACGCCCCCCTGACTGTTGGCACCCACGAGCTACATCTTCGCACGCAAGGAAGTGCGTCCGGGCAAAAAAAAAACGATTCGCCCCCCTGACTGCTGGGACCCACCAGCTACATCTTCACAGGCAAGGAAGTGCCTGACAGTCGGGACCCACCTGGTCGAAGCGTACATAGCGTTGTCATTCTGGTCGCGAACGTGTATGTCGATATATACTGGTCGATGTAGAGGCGTGCACGTGTCATAGTAGAGGCGCGTACGTGTCGTAGTAGAGGCACGCACGTAGCATGTACATGTACGTACATCGTCCAGGGTGCAAGAAAGAAAATGCGGCCACGTACGTACATACAGGCAGGGTCTCGAACGCCTACTCGCGCATACGTATGGCCAGGGCTCGTGTACATGGCTGGGTTGGAACGGAGAAGCATCGTCGTCGTCGTGTTCATGGGGAGGCAACGGAATGCGTCGTGTTCATGGGGAGGCAACGGAATGCGTCGTGTTCATGGGGAGGCAACGGAATGCGTCGTGTTCATCGGGAGGCAACGAAATGCATCGTGTTCATCGGGAGGCAACGGAACACGTGGGAGCCAACCGGCTGGGTCAGAACGGAATGTGTGGTCGTGTTCATCGGGAGGGCTTGGACGGAACACGCGATGGAAACGAGGCCTGGCATATCACAAAACGGAGGAAACGGCCTTCTGTTCGACCGGCCACGTTCGAAACGGGATCATGTTCATCGGGAGGGGTCTGGCGTACCGCAAAATGGAGGAAACGGACCTCCTACGGTCGAAACGGGGGTCCTGTTGATCGGGAGGGGTGTGGCGTACCGTAAAATGGAGGAAACAGACTTGTGTTGGAGCGCTACAGTCGAAACGGGGGTCCTGTTGATCGGGAGGGGTGTGGCGTACCACAAAACGGGACTCCACGGGATACTGTTCATCTCCACCGTCGACCTCCTCCAGCCTCCACGGGCTACCGTCAACCTCCTCCAGCCTCCACGGGCTCCTGTTCATCCAACCTCCACCGTGCGCTACTCCACCGGCTACTGTTCAACCACCCCTCCATGGGCACCCCTTCACCGTCTACTGTTCATCCAGCCCTCCACACCACGGGGTCCTGTTCGACCACCCCTCCACGGGCACCCCTCCATCGTCTATTGTTCATCCAGCACTCCACACCACGGGGTCCTGTTCATCCAGAGGCAACGCCACCGCCCACTGTTCATCCAACCGCCCCCCCCCGCAACTTTCACTGTTCATCCAATCGATCGGCTTCAGTTAGCAGTAGTAGCGAAGGAATCGCTCGATCGGGTTCAGTTAACAGCCATCGATCGATCGCTCGGGTTGAGTAACACGTAGCCTGCAGTGCAATCGCTCGGGTTCGGTTAGAGCCAACGCCTCGCACACACGCGCGTACATGTACGAGAGAAACACGCATCGCTCGGCCCCCGACCTCCCACCGTAACCGGGAACTCCCCGAAATTTTCCTCCCCCTCGCTTCTACCATGGTTTTTTCCGTCATGGACGGCCCAAAGAATGTCATGCAGCTGCGTCTCCGGCCCGCCCAGGATGAAAAGCCCATTTTATGTCATGATTTTTTGTCATAGAAGTAGGAGCCCACCACATCTATGATGATACCGGGTTTTGTCACAATTATCGTCATAGAAGTGTCATATGTATGACAGAAAAAAATTCGTTCGGCCCAAAATGTCAGGGATGTGTCTTTTTTTGTAGTGCCGCCTCATCTAACCTAGGCCTAAGAGCAGCGGTCCTGCCCGCTGCCTCAGTTCCCGCAAGCTTCAGCTTCAGGTTGTGCCAACCTTCAAGATCCACGCGAACCTCGGCCACCCGGCGGTCGACTTCCTCCTGGACCTTGGCCTCGCGAGCCCCGACGGCATCCTCCGCTTGGGCAACTTGACGCTCCCTTGTCTCCAGTTGCTCAAGCTCGAGGCTACACTCCACGGCTTCTAGAGCCAATGCCTCCTCGCATTTCCGGACCTCCTATTCCTCGGCAGGCGTCCCCCTCTGTGACGCAAGGGAGGCTTTGCATGCCTCCACTTGCTGCGTGAGGGACGCACTCCAGGCGTGGATCTCCCACGGGTGCTTCTCCGCAGCCTCGCGACGGCGGTCAGCTTCACGAGCCTCCTCCAGAGCTCGGGAGAAGGTCTCACGGGAGGCTGCAAGGGAGGCCTCAGCCTTCATGTTATCTAGCTCGCGCTGGTGGCGCCCGAGGTTGATGGCCACTTTCAGCCTGTGCCACTCCTCCGTCAACCAAAGACCCTTGGCCTCAAGCCGCGCGTCGACACCCTCAAGTTCTTCGCCGAGTCGGTTCATCGCGTCCACCGCCTCCTGGAAGAGCTCATGACGAACGATGCTCCCGTGCTTGAACTTGAGCGCACGGCCCATCTCGCCCTCCGCTATGGGGGTTGTGGGCGACGCCCGGCGTGGCGCGCCCCCTCTCAGCAGGGGGCTGGGGGCTGGCATGGCCCTAGGCGCCAGCCGGCCCTCACGAGGGGGCCGAACCAAACAAGGCCCGCTTCTTGAAGAAGACCCCAGTGTCGAGGCCAGCCAGCTGCTGACCGTGACCAGAGGAGGAGCCCTTGGCATTCCTGCTGCGCTCCGAGCAAGGCTGTGAAGGAAGGACGGCGAAGGCGCAAGATTGGGGTTCCTTGATGACGGACCAACTCCCACGGCTGACCCCACGCCATGGGCAGCGCCCGAGCCTGCAGCGCTGGAGCTTGGCGGGTGCGACGGGACGAGAGGGAGCTGCTTCTCAGGAGATTTCACGGCCTTGGCAGAAGGGGTCCTGAGGGGACAATCATCGGGAAAGGAAGGCGACAGACAGAAGATCACCAAGATAAGGTACTTACTCATCGACGGCGATGTACTTTCGTTGCTTCAATGGCCCGAAGATACCGCCGCCGCTCGGAGATCCTTTCCTCTTGCGGAGCTCCTCGAAGTCCACGCAAAGCCGACCAAAGCACTGAACGTGGCGGCCAGTATGGGGTGTAGCCGGAGAAGTGCTCGAGAGAACAACTTCAGGGGTGCCTGGCTGCGGAGAACAGTCGGGAGCCGTCTCACTGCGACTTCCCGAGGCCTCTGGAGTTTCGGCCTTGGGAGCCGCGTGCTACATCGTCTCGGCGACCGACGTCCCAGAATCATGGGATCCTGAGGACGACGCCCAGGAGCCCCAGGCGGCGTCCGCACATCAGCACTCGTGCCGCCAGCCTCTGGCGGCGCTTGTCCTCCTGCACCCACATTTGTGAGAGCTCGGTGCCGGCGACGAAGAGGGGAACCATGCTGACAGGGTTCTCGCGGGACCCCACCAGGCCGTCCGGACGCAGCCCCCACTCATCAAAGGGAGGCATGCTCCCTACAAATTCAGCCTTGTTCTTGCAGTGGTACAACAGACAATTCTTCCCAGGCAAGTCGTCCGGCGAAGGGACACCTGTCAGGACCTTGAGCACCGTTTGTCGCATCCCAAGGGGGAGCCCGGACTCCTGAAACCTCATATGGTCCTGACTGCTGAGCAAGGTCCACATCGGGCGAGAACGGCGCTGAAGCGGAGCAACCCGGCTTGATGAACTCCTTCACCACCATCGGTGCAGTCACGCCGCGGTCCTTCAGCATCCTTAGCCTGAGCCAGACGGGAACAAGACGGGGGCTCGCGAGCCTCTTGTGGCCCCAGACGGAGTGGGAAACGGCAGGCGCTGACGGGGTGTGGAGAAGAGGGCTGAGCACACCGGCGTCGACAAATACCCACCGTGCCTGAAACTCGCTCGTGGAGGGAGGAAGCTCGAAGTCGATCCCCGCGCCCGTCGTCGCGGCCACGGCCTGGAAGCTCACGCACCCCGAGCTTTGCCGGAGATTAGTCAGATGCAATGAGAAGAAATGGCGGAGAAGGGCCATAAAAGGAGCGATGTCCACCATGGCTTCACACACGAAGGCGAAGACGGCAAGGAGAGTCATGAATTGGGGGTCGAGATGCAGCATATGGATCTGGTAATGTTGAAGCACCACATTGAAGAAGGTGGAGAAAGGGGGAATCAGGCCTGCCCAAAGGGCATCGATGAAGATTGGGACCTCGGTGACCGCCCGAGCAATGCGATCGCGAGACCCAAGCCAAGCCACCGTCTCCCCCACTATTCGAAACTGGTGGCAAGCATGGTACGCACCTTGTCCATGGCCTCGTCATTGAGCACCAAGGATCGGCCGACTGCAGGCTCGGCGGCTGGAGGCGCACTTCGCAAAGACAGAGGCTTCTTCCCCTTATCTGCTTGTTTCGGCACCATGGCGATGAAGCAGGCGGAGTGCAGGTCAAATTGGACAGGAGGAGCAGAGTCTCAAGGAAGCAGAGGGACTGGGGAAGCAAGGCGCAGGCGATGGGAGAATAACTGTGTAGGTTGCGGGGGACGCACAGCCAGGCGGATTCCAAGGCAGCATGGGGAAGCGGAGACGCCCACGTCCAATCAACCGCCACGCGTCAATCGAGGCTGCAAGGTTTTGGGGCCCGTGGCACTCCGCGCTTGACCTTTGGCTTCGCCTCGAAGCCAAGCCCGAGCGCGCCTTGGGCCCGGGGCTACTGTCGGCGTTCTGGGAATGGGGGTACCCAGACTTGCCTGCCTGCGGCCTACGGCGTGGCTGAGCTGGCAGGTCTGTACGACCCATCTTCATCGACAAGGCATTCAAGACCCTCGCGAGGGGCCAAGCCTCGCGAGGCGGATGACGCAAGACCTCCTCAAGAGCAACCTCGCCGGGCAGGCTCGAGAGGGGTGGAGAGATCAAGGCAAGGCAAACCTCGCGAGGTTCTCGTGACGTGAGCCATGACAATCGAGACCAGGAGGGCGCTAGGAGGGCGCCAGCGCGCGCAGCATCCTTGTTTCTTCTTTGGTGCCAAGGGGGCAAGCGCAGGCGCGGAGTACCGAGGCATCAAGGAAAGGTTTCCATATCGGTGCAACGAGACCAAGACCAGCAGGACGGCAAGACGGAGGTCACCATGGAGCAAAAGATGGCGTCACCACCAGAGCATTTTGGAGGCGAAGACTACTTTTGTTAGGATAAGTTGTACTAGCTGTCCCCTTTCAAATTGGCCATTGTTGGCTCCCTTCCCGCTCAATATTCGGGGAGAGGACCAGGGCCTATATAAGTAGAACTAGCCACCATAGTAGAGAGAGAACTGATTCGGGGGGAGAGAAGGGAGAGAACTCATTCAGAGGCATCTCATCCACACAAGTGGGCCAAGCACAAGAACACCTCATCCTCAGGAGGCTGTTCTTCCCCTTGTACTTTTCATCATCAACCCAAGAGGCAATCCACCACCACCACCACCACACTGGAGTAGGGTATTACACCACAATGGTGGCCCAAACCAGTATAAAGCTTGTGTATTTGTGTTGCAAGTTCATCGAGTTCGTCCGCGAGATCTTAGAGAGTTTTTCCGGAACCCTTCGCGCGCACCCCAGTGTTCAAACCTTGAGGGTTTTTCCGGAACCCGTGATCTGACAAGAGCCACTGCAGCTAGTTCAAGTACACAACAACACCTCAATACACATACAAGCAGGACTAGGGTTTTACGCGTCCCCGCGGCCCAAACCTGGGTAAACGATTTGTGTGCTAACTGCCAGACCCGGTCTTCGCACAACCCCACGCCCGCCAATCGTAGAAGGGATCCCAGTGACCCCACATGTGTCGTTTCCCACTGACATGAAGCTACTGTGCCAAATTCTTTCTTGACAACTTTCTTCTTGGAGCTGACCTCTTCCTCAATAGCAACATAATCTTCATCCTCAGAGTCTGAGTTTCTCTTTCTCCTTGTCCTTGTAGCTGCTTTGGGCAAGTTGCTTAGGGTGCTTCTGCTACCCTCATCATAGCTGCCAGAGGGACTAGTGCCCTGACTCAAGTTAACTTGCTCTTCGGACTTGTTATGACTGTCACTCTGATCTGACATAGCTGACACTGCAAATTGAAAGCTAACCATGTGAATAGATGTAGTTGAGATAGAGTGGATGAGCATCACAAAGTGCAGAAATTTTGCAAAGCAATTGAGTCAAAAACTTAGTTTTAGTTTTCTACAGAAAGCATTTCGGAGCTACCGATTTGTTAAAATTGGTGACACCGAATCAATATTAGAGTCTAAACTAGTGAAATTGGTCAGACCGAGACACGGTTCGGTGACTCCGAGATTGCTAGGGTTTCACTTAGAGTTGAACTCAGTCACACCGATTTGCAAGTTTCGGTCAGACCGAAAGTTGTAAGTGCAATGGCCTAGGCCAAATCAGTGAGACCGATTTCTACAACTCGGTCGGTCCGAGATGAGTTCGGCAGAAAGCTAACCCTAAATTTTCGAATTAATACTAATCTAACGGAGGTTTTTGCTGGACAGAGTAATCTCATACGTGGTAAGAATCATGGCATTGACCTAAGTGCAGGAATCGGAGGTAAAGATTGCACATAGGGGTCGAGTTCATACCCTAACTCGGCGGTGAACTCGCTACGGCGACAAGGTGGCGAAGATTCCCATTGACGGTGGCGGAGACTAGCAGTAGGAGGTCGCTGGCGATGAGGAGACGATCCGGAGACTCGAGCCGGCAGAGCAGGATACACGCCGACGAAGGGTTTTGGAGAAATTGCCAAAATTTGACCTGTGGGTGAATATATATGCTCACCCTATCGGTGTGACCGAGTGGAACGACTCAGTGGCACCAAGATGCAGAATCGCAAGTGGTTACTACAACTCGGTGTGACCGAATTGTTCAAATCAGTTGCACCTAGATTGAAAACCTAGATCAACTCAATGAACTCGGTATGACCGAAAGTAATTAATCGGTCAGCCGAAATACACAGAGAGGTTTTGGAAGTTTAAGTCTATGACGAATCGGTGGCTCCGAGTGCTCCTCACCGAGAGGGTTTGAATCTGGCTTGATCAAACTTTGTGATGTAGCATGAATAGAGTTTGACACAAGAAAAGCATAGATAGCTAGAGGAAGTTCTTAGGCATTCTTGTCCATCCATTTGGCAAAAGAAAAAGACCAAACAATCAATGCAACAAATGGATGTCCTCAAATGAGAAAAATATGTAATCAACATGCTCACACAATAAGATGGCAAATGAAATATGTGGCAAAGCATGCACAAACACTCTAGCATCTATCAAGCAATTGGTGATGACTAGGTCATCTATATATGAGTATATTGACTGAGGAGTCAAATGAGAACATTTGATCGTAGGTCATACTCATCGTTTAAGCACAAGTGGGGTTACCATTTCTACATAAAGCATTGTTGTGTTCACACCATTAGAGTTGCTTTAGCTCAATTCTTAGAGTAAACTCCCCCTAGATGTGATATCCCCCCTAAGAGGGATGAACAAACCTTGGGTTTTGTCGATGATGACTTCATGTAGATGTTGAAGATGTGGATGCTCAATGTTGATGTAGATCATTTGGAGCAATCCATTGGAGTGAGTTGCACTTTCAATACCTACATGGGTTAGTCCCACAAGGAACAAACGAGGATATCCATAGACATAGAGTGAAGTACATAGAAGATGATGTCCATGAAAGCATTAGGTTACCTTGTCCCCTGTGTTATCAACAAGAGGGTTTGTGATTCCTTGAACTAGTGCAAGATGTGGAAGTTGTTTGCACTTGTTCTTGCCAAAATGATATGAGTGAAGTATGTTGGGGGAGTCACCCTCAAGAACTCTCAAGTTCTTGTTCTTCGGGATCCACATCAACTTGATGGGAATCCTTGGAGTTGTTGTCGTACTTGATGAAGTAGAACTTGATGTAGTCTTGGGAACCCACTTGACCAAGGCCTTAGGAGCTTCTTCAAATGCATGAATCTCCTCTTGAAGCTTGTCCTTGCCTTTTTGCTTGTGGTCTTGTGGTGGAAGATCATCTTGAGATTGTGTTCCCTTGAAGGAAGTAGGATCATACTTCTCTTGTTGAGGAACAAACTTCGTCTTGGGGTATTGATCTTCTTCCCACTCAACTACATTGGCATTGAACTTTCGTTCAAAACAAACACCTTGATTCTTCCGGCGCCTTCCTTGCTTGCGTACAATTTCCTCAAATTGCTTACTTCCGGCAAGGCTCTTGTAAACACCTTTCTCTATAATTCCCTTCAATAAGCTATTTTCTTGCTCAAGTGTAACTTGGCTAAGAGAATCATTAGTGGAATCAAGAGAACTACTAGAAGCAACAATATTGGATTTAGCTTGATTATTGTTACTACTAGAAGAAGAATCTTTCTTACTCTTGTTGCTAGATTTTACATGTGGCATGTAAGTAGACAAGAGTAAACGCTTGGCAATGTAAGAAGAACTTTTCTTACGAAGATCATCATTGATTTCTTTTAAGAACCCATGCTCTTGCTCTAGGTTGAGCTTTTCAAAGCGTAGCTTCTCATGAGTCTTTAAAAGATCTCAATGATCTTCTAAGGTAGTTTCATGAGCTAACTTAAGAGTGTTTAGTTCTTTAGTTAGACGCTGAATCTCCTTCTTATCATCGTCATTCATTTTATCTTGATTAGCATGATTAATAGCAAGTTCATCATAGTTTTCATCACTAGAGTTGTCAACAAGTAAATCATCATCACCTAGCAAATCATCTTCATCACTATTGAAGTCAACATACTTGGGGTGTGATACCTTTGGGCCTTTAGCCATGAAGCATCTTGCAATTCCTTCATTTGGTGAATCAAAATGTCATAGGAATTGGTTGACACAAGTGCTAGACCGGCAACACCTTCATCTTGAGTATATTCATAGTCAGAGTGATAACTTCTCTCAGAATGGTGGTCAGAGTCGGAACCAGATACCCATTCACCAAGATGAGCTTGATGTCTTCATTTTGTATAGCTCCTTGATGACTTGTCCTTCCTTTCCAAATCCTTTCTCCTGGAAGACGTTCTTCATTCATAACGATCATCTCTACTCCTTCTCTCCCTTGGAGGTGATTCTTATCTATTATGTCTCCTTTTAGGTGAGTCTTCTCTTCTTTTGTAGGGAGCCGTACACTCATTGGAGTAGTGTCTGGGTCTTCGACAATTGTAGCAATTACGCTAACGACTAGAAGATCTTTTGTCATTGTAGGACCTTGACTTGGAACTTCTTTCTTTGCTTCTACTCTTGTAGAACTTGTTGAAGTTCTTCACCATTAGGCTCAATTCTTCATTGAAGGCTTGTTTCTCACTTGATGATGTAGGAGCATCACATGAGGCTTTGTAAGCACCACTAGACTTGTTGTGAAGATCTTATTTATCCTTGAGTGACATCTCATGAGCAACAATTCTACCAATGACTTCCGTTGGCTCAAGATCTTTGTAATTGGGCATAATTTGGATCAATGTGCACACGGTATCATATTTTCCATCCAAGGCTCTTAGGATCTTATTGATGATGCATCTACCGGTCATCTCTTCACTTCCTAAGCCGGCAATCTCATTTGTCATGAGAGAAAGCCTAGAGTACATTTCAGCGACACCTTCGCCATCCTTCATTTTGAACTTTTCAAGCTGACTTTGAAGCACATCCAATTTAGATTCCTTGATGGAGTCAGTACCTTTGTGCATATTAATCAAAGTATCCCAAATCTCCTTTACATTCTCAAGATGGCTGATTTTTTTTTGAATTCTTCAGGGCATAATCCGTTGAAGAGGATATCGCAAACTTGAGCATTGTATTGCAACATCCTCAATTCTTCCATCGTCGCTTCACAATTCGGTTCTCTCCCATCAAATAATTCACCTTGCAAGCCAATACACACAATAGCCGAAACGGCGGGTGTCGGCGTTCTGGGAACGGGGGTCCCCAGACTTGCCTGCCTGCGGCCTGCGGCGTGGCTCAAGTGGGGGCCCAGCGCGGCCCATCTTCATCAGCTCAAGCTCAAGACCCTCGCGAGGGGCCAAGCCTCGCGGGGCGGACGACAGGAAGCTTCCTCAGAGGCAGCCTCGTCAGGCAGGCTCGCGAGGAGGCAGAGAGATCAAGGCGGGGATACCTCACGAGGAGCCCGTGACGCAAGCCATGACGATCGAGGCCATGCGGGCGCCGGCCTACGCAATGTCCTTATTTCCCCTTTGGTGCAAAGAGGGCAAGCACAGGCCAAGGCACCGAGCAAAGGTTACCATTCTGGTGCAACGAGACCAAGACCAGCAGAGCGGCAGGACGGAGGTCACCGTGGAGCCCAAGACGGCGTCATCACCAATACTTTTGGCAGCCGAAGACCACCTTTGGTCAGGATAACTTGTACTAGATGTTCCCCTTCAAGATGGCCAATTGTTGGCGCCCTTCCCGCTCATTATTTGGGGAGAGGCCTAGGGTCTCTATAAATATAACTAGCCACATAGAGTAGAGGGACATGTAGAAATCTGGTAGAGCCCTAGCAGAGAGAGAGAGAGGCGACTAAACTCACCCTAGCAGTTCATCGCACCAGCTCAAGAACACCTCTCGCGAGGCTGTTCTTCCCTTGTACTGTTCATCATCTGCCCCTGAGGCAATCCACCACACCACACATTGGAGTAGGGTATTACACCACAACGGTGGCCCAAACCAGTATAAACCTCGTGCCCCTTGTGTTGTTCGTTGTTTCCATCTTAGATCATGCGAGGAGATTGGACGTAGATCGGTAGGGGAGAGGTCTTCACGCGCACCCCAGTGTTCGAACCTCAAGGGTCTGCCGGAACCCGAAATCCGACATTTGGCGCGCCAGGTAGTGGTGCGCCGGAGTCCTCCCTCCTGACGACCCGCTCTCCCCCGACATCGCATCCCGCCCTCATGGCGGACAACGCGCCGCCCGCTCCAGCAACGGATGCCGACACTGGGGCCAGTGGGCTACGGGCCGTGGCCCCCGCCCTGCGACAGGTGTAGTGGCCGCGCAAGTTCAAGCCCGAGACGTCGCCGCGTTACAACGACACGACGGACCCGATGATTTTCCTGCTGGCGTACGAGCAGGCCGTCCTCAGAGCCGGGGAAGACGACCGGGTGATTGCCAACTGGTTACCCATGGCCCTCACCGGCGTCCCGCGCGCGTGGCTCCTCCACCTGCCGACGGCCTCTGTCACCTCCTGGGAGGAGCTGCGCGACCTCTTCCTCGCCCGTTTCGCCGCACCAGCGCCGCCCGTCGTCGCAGCTCTCCTGGGTGGCTCCCAGGCACCACCCTCGAGCCATCACGTCAAGCCGTTCACCCGCCGGATCAGCAGCGCCTCCAAGCGCCGAGAAGCCCCCCGGGCTGGGTGGCGCCCGAAGCCGATCTGACCTTCGACTCGGAGGACCACCCCTTCAACCCCATTGGTTCGGGCGCGCTCCCGATGCTATGCACCCCCACCATCTACCAAGTGGCCGTCACTAGGACACTCATCGATGGTGGTGCCGGCCTCAACGTGCTCTCGATGGAGGCCTTCAGCCTCCTCCACGTGCCGCTGGAGCGGCTCCAACCCAGCAGGCCTTTCTCGGGCGTCGCAGCCGGTTCCACTGCCTCCTTGGGACAGATCCGCCTCCCAGTGACCTTCGGCACCTGCGACAACTTCCGCACGGAGCTGATCGACTTCGACATCGCCCCCATTGGCCTCCCCTACAATGCCATCCTCGGCTATCCGGCCTTGGCTTGGTTCATGGCAGCAACTCACCCGGCGTACAACCTCATGAAGATGCCTGGGAGCAGTGGCGTCCTCACCATGTCAGGAGACACAAGGGATGCGCTGCAGGTGCTCCAGCTTGTTTTCATGGCGGTCGCGGTGTCGCATCCCGCTAGCACCGATGCCCTTGAGCCCAAGGGGCCTGCGCCAGCTAAAAAAAGCAGCTGTTCACCCAATACAAGGCGGAAACCAAGCAGGTACCATTCGACGAGGACGGGCCCACTAGCGCCACCTTCACCATAGGGGCCAACCTCGAGCCCGAGCAGGAGAAGGCCCTGATCAGGTTCCCGCGTGCGAACAAGAAGGTGTTCGCGTGGGAACCTGATCAGTTAGCAGGGGTCCCAAGGGGAGTGATTGAGCATCACCTCAACGTTTGCCCCAATGCGCGCCCCGTGAAGCAGAAGGCAAGGCGGCAGTCTACTGAGAAACAGGCTTTCATCGTTCAAGAGACCCAGAAGCTAGATGCGGCAGGAGTTATCCGCGAGGTCCGCTACCTTGATTGGCTGGCTAACCCGGTCGTTGTGCCAAAAAAGGGAGGAAAGGAGCGCATGTGCGTCGACTTCACCAACCTCAACAAGGCCTGCCCGCAGGATCCATTTCCGCTCCCCCGCATTGACCAGATAGTGGACTCCACCGCAGAGTGTGACCTATTGTGCTTCCTAGATGCCTTCTCGGGCTATCACCAGATCAAGATGGCGGTAGAAGATGTGGAGAAGACGGCTTTCCTGACACCGTGTGGAGTGTACTGCTATACGTGCATCCCATTTGGGTTGCGCAACGCAGGCGCGACCTTTCAGCGGCTGATGCACATCGCCTTAGGCCGACAGCTAGGGAGGAACGTTGAAGCTTATGTCGACGACATTGTGGTGAAGTCTCGTGAGGCAAGAACTCTGATACAGGACCTGGAAGAAACCTTTGCAAGCCTCAATGAAGTGGACCTACGGCTCAACCCGGAGAAGTGCGTGTTTGGAGTCCCCTCGGGCAAGCTCCTGGGTTTCCTCATATCCTACATTGGCATCGAGGCCAACCCGGAGAAGGTCAAGGTAGTCGAAGACATGAGCCCGCCGAGGACCCTCAGAGAAATGCAGAAGCTCACCGGGCGTGTGACTGCGCTGGGGCACTTCATCTCTAAGCTGGGGGAACGAGTGCTGCCCTTCTTCAAGCTGATGAAGAAAAAGGGCCCCTTCAAATGGACTGAAGAGGACGACAAGGAATTCCAAGACCTCAAGAGGTACTTTACCAATCCACCAGTGATGGTAGCTCCGCGTCCTCGGGAGCCCCTGGTGCTCTACCTTGCGGTCACCCCCTACTCCGCTAGCGCAGCCCTGGTGGCGGTCAGGGAGGAGCGCTGTGCCAAAGCCGCATCGACTGTTCGAACTAAAGCAAAGCAGAGCCAGGAGGGCCTCACGAAGGCCGCAACCACAGCCGGAAAGGAACAACCGCAGCAGGAGAATGCACCCGGAGCAGGAGAGGCCTCTTCAGGCGACTAAGCACTGGGAGCTCCGTCGTCTCAAGAGACGCCTCGACCTCTGGAGGACGCAAGCTGTGCCAGCACCCTCAACCTCGTCGAGCATCCCGTGTACTTCATCAGCACGGTGCTACGGGATGCAAGGGCGTGGTATCCCATGCCTCAAAAACTCCTCCTCGCGCTACTAGTGGCCTCACGCAAGCTGCGCCACTACTTCCAAGGACATCCCATCAAAGTCGTCTCAGCATACCCCTTGGAAAGAGTGCTCAGGAGCCCCAACTCAGCTGGAAGGGTTGCTGAATGGAACATTGAGCTACAGGCATTTCAGCTAGAATTCAGTAGGACCAGAGTAATCAAGGGAGCCGCACTTGCGGATTTCGTGGCAGAATGGGCAGAAGCGCCGGGTCTCGAGGCAGGCGAAGACCGATCACTTTCCCCGGGAAGTGAAGCACCAGATGGCTGGGTCATGTACTTTGATGGGGCGTTCTCCCGACACGGTGCGGGAGCTGGCGCAGTACTCGTATCCCCTACCCAGGAAAAACTCTACTACGCCGTACAACTTTGCTTCCAGCACGGAGAAAAGGTCTCCAACAACATAGCGGAGTAAGAAGGCATAATAGCAGGCTTGAAGGCCGCAATTGCCTTAGGGGTGAAGCGCCTCATCATCAAGGGTGATTCGTAGCTCCTCGTCAACTTCTCCAACAAGATATACGAGCCAAAGGACGAGCGCATGGAAGCCTACCTCGCTGAGGTTCGCAAGATGGAGAAACAGTTCTGGGGGCTGGAGTTGCAGCATGTGCCTCGCGGCACCAATCAGGAGGCTGATGACATTGCCAAGAGGGCATCTAGGCACCTGCCTCAGGAGCCTGGCGTCTTCGAGGAGCGGCTCTTCAAACCCTCGGTGGTGCCGTCACTATCGAGCATGGCGCAACCAAGGGAGGAGCTCCCTCAATCGCCTGCCTCAGGAGCCCCGGTCTGTGGCCCAGCCTCAGGGGCATGCCTACTCCTGGCGTTAGAGCCTCAGGAAGGGTGTTGGATCCCGGAGCTCAAGAACTACCTAATGCAAGGGACTTTGCCAGAGAATGAGGAGGAAGCGGAGTGTGTGGCACAGAAGGCCACGGCTTATTGCATCAGGGATGGAGAGCTCTACAGGAAGCGACCAAATGACGTGTCCCTACGTTGCATCTCCCGAGAGCAAGGGAAGGAGCTACTGGCGGACATACACGGCGGAGACTGCGGGCACCACTCGTTGTCATGGACCCTCGTCGGCAAGGCGTTCCGTAGTGGATTCTATTGGCCCACAACGCTCAACGACGCCATTGAGCTTGTGAAGGCTTGCGAGGCCTGCCAGTTTCACGCTAAGCAGATCCATCAGCCTGCGGGGGGTCTACAAACTATACCCCTCTCATGGTCGTTCGCAGTTTGGCGGCTAGACATTCTGGGCCCATTTCCTCGGGCGCTAGGGGGCTATCGCTACCTCTACGTCGCCGTGGACAAATTCACCAAGTGGGCTGAGGTGGAAGCCGTCCGCACAATCCCGGCAGGCTCAGCGGTCAAATTCATCAAGGGCCTCGTGAGCCGATTTGGGGTGCCCAACCGCATCATCACCGACAACGGTTCGCAATTCACCAGTAATCTGTTCGAAACGTACTGTGCTAACCTTGGAATGCAGATATGCTACGCTTCGGTAGCACACCCCCGGAGCAACGGCCAGACCGAGCGGGCCAGCGCGGAGGTCCTGAGGGGCCTCAAAGCCAGGACCCTTAAGAAGAAGCTAGAAGCCTACGGCAGGGGCTGGTACGACGAGCTCCAGTCCGTGCTGTGGGCAATCTGCACAACTGCGACCAAGTCGACTAGCGAGACCCTATTCTTTCTCGTCTACGGACCAGAGGCTGTTCTCCCTCACGAGGTCAGGCGTCGCTCTGCACGGGTCCTGGCATTCGACGAGACCCAGTAGGACGCCATGCGGGTGACGGATCTCATGCTGGGGGAGGAACACCGCCGAGAAGCCACGCTGCGAGCGGCAAGGTATCAACAGGCGCTGCAATGATACCACTGCCGCAACATCCGCCCCAGAACTCTTGAGGTAGGGGATCTCGTGCTCAGACGGGTTCTCTCCAAGGAAGGGCTGCACAAGCTCTCTCCCATGTGGGAGGGCCCATTCAAGGTTGTTCATGTTTCCAGGCCTGGCTCCGCATGCTTGGAGACCCCGGAGGGGGTACCCGTCCAGAACGCGTGGAACATTCAACATCTCCGGAGGTTCTATCCCTGAGCGAGGCCTTGCGCCTAGGAAAGGCCCGGTGCCTGTGAAGAAGGTGAATGCCTGTGAAGCTGCTGCGTTGTCGGTGGGAATGACACCTATGGGATCACAAGAATCCCTATTGTGGTTAGCAGGGCACGGGGTCGTGAGAAGAGCGGGTCTAACAGGATGCGTAATACCCTACTCCTGCTTTGGTGGATTGTATATTTGTGTTCTTGAGCTAGCTATGGAGCGTGAGGAGCTCCAAAAAGCCGAATCCTTCTCCTGGCCGCCTCGGGCCTCCTTTTATAGAAAAAGGGGTTGCCACAGTGGCACACAGGAGGTGGAAAGGGTACAGTGATGCGAGGTTATCCCTCGCATTACACGACAAGGCGCATTTAATGCATCTTGCTTAGGTGTCCTTGCTTTGTCGGGGACGGGGGAGAAACCTGTCTCGTCCGTCGCAACTCATTGTGTCGACACGCGCCCTGGCCAACGACGCCTGCCATACCACGTAGGTAGGCAGGCAGCTGAGGTGGCGCAGTGGTGGGTCTTCATGAAGATCTGCATGCCGCCACGCAGGTGCCTGCCCAGCTGGTTGGGTCGGCAGCTGTATGCATGCGGTGGTGGAGGTTTAGTCGGCGTGGGCCTGATGGTGGCCCTGCGGGTGTCCTCGGCAAGGGCCTTGCCGGGGCCCCGGCAAGGGTCTTGTCGAGGCACCTGCTGTCATCCCCGGCAAGGCGCTTGCCGGGGGCCTTGTGGTCTTCCTCGGCTGGGATCCCGCCAAGGGTTGTCGTCTCCTTAGTGCGTATCTAATCTTGAATGTCTTCACAAAAATCTGCATGCTGCCACGAGGATGTCTCCCGAATCCTTGCCCTTTGGAGGTAGTGGACTCAAGGGTGATTTGCTCCATAGGCGCGGGACGAGTCGCCGCGGCAAGGGTCTTGCCGGGGCTGCTAGAACTGTCTCCCGGCAAGGATCTTGCCGGGGGAGTCCGCTTCGTCCTCTTTGCTCTTCGTGGTCTTGGCCTTGGCGTCGTTCTAGTTTTCTTGAGCTTCGGTCTTACCCTGGCTCACCTCCCTTGCCTTGCTTGGTGTGGTGGTATCCGTGGCTCAGACTGCCCGTGCACAGTTATAGGGGTACAAAAAGTGTACCCCTCTTTTTGTACACCGACAGGAGCCCCCGGGCCTGGGCCACATATAAGCGCAACGCGTTGTTGGGCTAGGCCCAAGAACGGTGCGCGGGCAGGCGGGGCGGTTTTTACCGTGGTAAGATTCTTCGCGCGCTGCGCTTCCCACGATTCCCATGCGTGGCGCGGCGTGGGGAGGCGCGTGTGACGTGGGCAGCATGCGTGTGGTTGGTTCCTGCAGGCATGCGTCACATCGTAGTAAAGGGGCGGTTCGCGCCTTCCCCATAAACGGAGGAAGGCGTGGAGGCACGGCCCATTTACTGAATGGGGCTGAGGCGCGGTCTTCAAGGCGTTCACTCCCCACGATCATGGGGTGGGGAGTGGTCGTCTCACTCGTCCCCTCGGTTCTGCATGTCCGCCACATGTTTCCCATGCGCTTGGGGTGGCAAACGGTGGAGGCGGGAAACCGGGCCATCGCTGGTTGGGGCGGCGGGTTGGTCCTGGCTCCCTGCGCCTTCCGTTATTTGATTGGCCGAGCGGGGCGGCCGTGCCCCAACCCCGATCCTTTATAAAGAGCAGGAGGGGGGATGGCGTCCCACATTCTTTCATCTTCTTCTTCCTTCAGCTTCTGCTCCTCCCTTCCATCTGTCATGGAGAGAGGGAATCCCGGTCCTTCAACAGTGGCGGCGAGGGTCGCCGCTCGACAACGCATCCCTCCTTCTCCTGCGCCTGCGGTGGCAGAGCCAGCCGCGAGGGGAAGGGGGAGGGGCGAGGCCGTGGGCGAGGCCGGGGCGCTCGGGGAAGAGGAGGACGGGGTGGCGCGCCGGCCTCGCCTCCGCCAGCAGCTCCTCCTCCAATGGAGGGCCATGTTGGGGATGACCCTTGTGAGTTCTTCGTCAGGCTGCGCTGGCCGCCGCGCCATCGCCTTCGTCTCCCGACTCCATTTGCGCGGGAGATGGAGCTGGATCCGCCGAAGTCATTGCGGCTGCACATGAGGGGCTGCGGGATCAGTGGCACGCGGGTCCGCATCGACTTCCCCGCCCCTCATGTGATGTATCTTCATCGGGGATGGAAGATGTTTGCTCATATCCACCGCTTGACGGAGGGGCTCGCTCTCCATTTTAAGCTGATGGAGGGTGGACTTCTCTCCGTCAAGGTCTTCGGGTGCTTTGGGACCCATGCAAGGTGCTACGTGGAGAGCTCTTCTGATAGTGAAGACTCCTCCTCGGGCGGGAGTGACGAGGAGGACAGCGGCAGCAACGGCGAGGGTAGTAGGCGGCAGGATGACGGGTCCGATTAGGTGTCGGGTGCCGCTCTGTGCGGCACCGGCGACCCCATCATCCGTGTCGCCGGCTCTCTGAACTTCTCGGGGCCATATCCTTGGGCGGCTGGCGTTGGGAGGCTGCGGAAGAGGAAGAGGGTGGGCGACAAGGTCGTCAAGTCGGAGTACGTGGGCACCGACGCCTTCGACGCGTGCTGACGTCCTGCCGCCTTGTCTTCGAGCTCCGCTTCCGGCGCCGCCATCACCATCCAGCCTTTGGACGGCCACCAAAATGTTCTCTTGGTGTCTTCTGCCACCCGTAGCTCGCCTAGGCGCTCCTTTTGTCCTTTTCGCCTCCTTGACCTGCCTCCTGAGGAGAGGGACAAGAAAGAGATTACGGGCACCTTATCTCTTTTCAGTTTGTAAGCCTTTGGGCCTTTGTTGAATTTAAAACTTGTAATCCCATCATTCATGTTTTTCATTCCCTATGGACTGTACCTGAGTGGAACGTTTTTTAATGAAAAAGGGATGCTTGCCGGGTCATTTGTTTGCGGGTGGAACCCATGACAAGGAGTAAATCCTTGATATCTTCAAGATAAACATTTCCTTGCCCGGCAACAGGCCTTGCCGTATCCCCACTTTGCTCGACCTTCCTCACGCCTTTGGCGGAGGCAGGGATGAGGCGGGTTCAGGCTCCTCGTTTCATCCTTTCGCTGCCGCGGCTACGACCAAACTTGGCCCCAGGAACGAGCCCTAGGGCCTAGAGTTATGGGAGCATGATAGCTTAGGGGAAAACAAGGTTTCACATACCTCAGTCCATAATGGAATGCATGACAAGGGATGAAGAACTTATCTGAAGCTGCAGTCCCCTGCAACCCTGGTTCGCCGTGGGTGAATCTTTGCTCTTGCAGCCCCCGGCAGTACTGGCTTGCCGGGGGCTAGATGCTGGCCTGTTCCTCTTTTTTTTCTCCCCAAGTGGTTCGGCACGGATATTTGTGTGTCCTGTGAACCAAAGAAGACAAAAGAAAGACAAAGAGACGCACACTCGACCTCTAAGCTAGGGGTTAGTCGCCGCTAAGCACTATCAACCTAACCAAGGACGAGACTCGACCTAGCATGCATGGTATAACTTAGGGTGTCGGCGCTTCATTTATGCTTAGGGTCTGCGCTTGGCTTTGTACAAAGGGTTACATGCGTCCCCGGCAAGGCTCGTTGAGGGAGTCCTGGATTAGGGGGTGTTCGGATAGCCGGACTATACCTTCAGCCGGACTCCTGGACTATGAAGATACATGATTGAAGACTTCGTCCTGTGTCTGGAAGGGACTTTCCTTGGCGTGGAAGGCAAGCTTGGAAATACGGATATGTAGATCTCCTACCATTGTAACCGACTTTGTGTAACCCTAACCCTCTCCGGTGTCTATATAAACCGGAGGGTTTTAGTCCGTAGGACAACATTCACAACAACAATCATACCATAGGCTAGCTTCTAGGGTTTAGCCTCTCCGATCTCGTGGTAGATCTACTCTTGTACTACCCATATCATCAATATTAATCAAGCAGGACGTAGGGTTTAACCTCCATCAAGAGGGCCCGAACCTGGGTAAAACTTCGTGTCCCTTGCCTCCTGTTACCATCCGGCCTAGACGCACAGTTCGGGACCCCCTACCCGAGATCCCCTGGTTTTGACACCGACATTGGTGCTTTCACTGAGAGTTCCTATGTGTCATCGCCATCCGGAAGGATGCGTCGCCTCGTCTTTAAAGACGGCACTGTTGCTAAGGGAGCTTTGGCTGTCGGCCAAACCCTCCGGCTAGGTGGTTTTCTTATGACCGCCTGTTCGGCTTCTCCACCGACGATGACCTCTCGAGCCATCGAAAACAATCTTCATGTCAGCTCGGAACTCGCCGAGCAGTTAGATCCAATGGAGCTCTCCTCCATAAACGAGCTCTTGGATCGCATTGCCGCCCTGGGAGTCGCTACTGATTACGACCAGATTGGGCCTAAACCCGCTCTGAGAGAGATTAACTCTCCCCAAGTCACCCATCATGTTGCCGTGGTAGAGGGACAGTGTAGCGACCCTTCATCTATCTTAAGGACTAGCTACATTCGTATTCCCGATCCCTCCAAGACGGATACCCGCAGAGGGGAGGATATCACTCAAGACCTGAACTTAGAGTCAGGCGACGGGCTGGATTCATTGGACAACATCCAGGAATCCAAATTTTCGAGTTCAGAAATTCCTCGGCCTCTGAGCCTTAGATTGGGTGAGGCTTCGGATTTAATTCCACCCACCCACCCGAACAGAAGCGATCTATCCCAAATCAGGCAAGAGCGAAGAAATAGCACATCATTACTGGGCCAGATTCCTCCTGGTTAAGAACAGGATAAAGGACTGCCGCGAGAAAGACGCAATCTCAATCTTCTGCAATAATTGCACGGACAAGTGAATCCTCAACGCCATAAGTCGCCGTGATATTACACGCTTCGCTGACTTGGCGTCCATTGTACGAAAATACTATGCGATGGAAAGCTCCTAGAAAACCGAAATAAAATTTTGGGACAATCCGGCCCTGATTACAAACCCAGTCTGAAATAAAAGGGTGCATCATCGCCAGACACCCGGGTCAAACACGAAAAAGCAAAGACCCTCTACAGGGCATGGAACCGTACTGGAAGGATGGCTTAATGGACCCTGTAAAATTCACAGTACAGAGGACGCCACACCAAGTCACAGCCTTAGAGCATGTTGGATACTCCGGCAGGTGGCCAAAATTGGCGAAGATCTCCTAATTCCGGAGGCCACAGAAAGCCACCCCAGAGACACCAATACGGTATTAACAGTCTTCAAGACTTTCGCATCAAATAATATGCGAAAAAGGACACTCCGCAGCCTTGCTGAAGTCTACCAAGTAGCAAGAATAAACCCATGGAGTGACACGACTATTACCTTCAATGCCAGTGATGAACCTAAATTCCGAACAGCCCGAGTACCAGCCGCATTGGTCCTCAGTCCAATTGTGGATGGCTTTCGTCTTACCAAGGTACTCATGGACGACGGCAGCGGATTGAACCTCATTTATGAGGAAACCCTTCAAAAAATGGAAATAGACTGGAACCGCATTGAGCGAAGCAGCACAACCTTTAGAGGAATAATCCCCAGTCGGGAAGTGCGCTGTACAGGAAAAATCACACTAGATGTGGTGTTCGGCACACCGGATAATTACAGGTCCGAAGAGGTCACATTCCAAGTGGCCCCATTCAGTAGAGGATATCATGCTCTGCTAGGGCAAGAAGCGTTTACAATCTTCCAAGCAATACCCCATTACGGGTACATGAAGCTCAAGATGCCCGGGCCTAACGGAATCATCACTCTCGCTAGTGATCCGGACATAGCACTCCGTGTTGAAAACAAGACAGTTGCACTGGCACTCGAGGCGCTATCCGAAGCCCTAGCGGCTGAGGAACTGACTGTGCTGCGCTCTACGGTGAATAGGGACGATGTGGTACTCGACAAAAGATCCAAGTCCACCTCCTTTAAACCAGCGGACGAAATAGTGAAATTCCAGGTCCATCCAATGGACCCCAATAAAATAGCTTCCATCGGGGCACAGTTAAACCCTGATGTAGACGCTGCACTGCGAGAGTTCCTACGAGAGAACTAGGACATTTTTGCCTGGCACCCTTCAGACATGCCAGGAATCCCACGCAGGCTGGCCGAGCACAACTTAAATATCCAAAAAGGATCCAAACCTGTCAAACAAGCTCTTCAACGTTTTTCCGAACCTAAGATACAGGCCATGGGAGAGGAGCTAGCAAAGCTATTGGAGGCCGGATTCATCAGAGATATAAAACATCCGGACTGGCTAGCAAACCTGGTGATCGTACCAAAGAAGGACAAATCCTGGCGCCTGTGCGTTGATTTTAAAGACCTTAACAAGGCTTGCCCAAAGGATCCCTTCCCCCTCCCCCGCATCGATCAAATTATCGACACTACCGCAGGACACGATTCGTTGTGTTTCCTCGACACATATTCCGGCTACCATCAAATCAAGATGGTAGAATCAGACCAAGCCACAACGGCATTTGTCACACCATACGACCCATTCTGCTTCAACACAATGCCCTTCGGGCTCAAAAACGCCGGTGCAACATATCAGCGCATGATTCAGACATGTCTGGCAAACCAGATCGGCAAAACAGTGGGGGCATATGTAGATGATGTGGTCGTCAGAACAAAACATGTCGAATCTCTAGTAGATGACTTGAGGCTCACATTTGATAACCTCCGAACATTCGACATCAAGCTCAACCCGGAAAAATGCGTTTTCGGCGTTCCAGCCGGAAAGCTCTTGGGCTTGATTGTATCCGGTAGAGGAATTGAAGCAAATCCAGCCAAGATCCGAGCTCTGTAGCAACTGGATATCCCAAAGGACCTCAAACAAATACAAAAGTTAACCGGATGCGTGGCGGCTCTAAGCCGCTTTATCTCCCGCTTGGGAGAATAGGCCCTACCCCTTTACCGCCTCCTTCAGCGCACCGAACACTTCGAATGGACGGATGCAGCCACGGCCGGACTCGACGAAATAAAAGCCATATTGGCAACAAACCCAGTCCTGGCCGCGCCAAACATTGGCGAACCAATGTTGTTATACATTGCAGCAACACATCAGGTTGTAAGCGCAGTGCTCGTCGTCGAACGAGAAACGGACGGACACAAATTCCCCCTTCAAAAGCCGGTCTATTATGTGTCCACTGTCCTCAGTCCCTGCAAATCACGTTACCCGCATTATCAAAAGATTGCGTATGCGATATTCATGGCATCCCGGAAGCTACGACACTACTTTAAAGAGTGTTCAATAACAGTAGCCTCGGAAGTACCACTTAACGATATTATAAATAACCGTGACGCAATGGGCCGGATTGCAAAATGGGACATTGAGCTCCTCCCGTTCGACATAACTTATAAGCCACGGCGAGCCATTAAGTCGCAAGTCCTGGCCGACTTCGTCGCAGAATGGACAGAGGCCGAACTCCCTAAAGAGTACGGCACATATTCAAATTGGATCATGCATTTCGACGGCTCCAAGATGTTGGCCGGACTGGGGGCTAGCGTCGTTTTAACGTCCCCCACAGGAGACACAGTTCAATACGTACTCCAGATTATGTACACAGACTCCAACAATGCAGCCGAATATGAGGCCCTTTTACATGGTCTCCGGATGGCAGTATCCATGGGCATTCAATGCCTAGAGGTGCGCCGGGACTCGAACCTCGCAATATCCCAAATAAATGGAGACTTTGATGCCAAGGATCCAAAAATGGCAGCTTACCGCAACGCCGTCCTAAAAATATCAGCTCGGTTCGAAGGGCTTGAATTTCACCATATAGCCCGGGAAAATAATCAGGTGGCAGACGTCCTGGCACGCATCGGAGCAAAACGCGATGTAGTCCCCCCCAACATCTTTGTCGGGTGGTAGGTGCGACATATGACAACAGGTGGCTTATCATTGTGGGAGCCAGTAAGACATCGCTGGTGCCTGGAAACGGGATGAGGCGAAGACATGCACGCCGGTGAATCTTACCCAGCTTCGGAGCTCTCCGTGGAGATAACACCCCTACTGCTGCTCTGCGGGGCCTCCGCATGATCACTAGATGAACGGGTAGCTACACGATGCTCCTGGAGCTGTTTTGGTGTGAGGAGGAAGAAGGGCACGGCTCGCTCTCTTCTTTTCCTTATGTGGTGTGTAAAACTAGCAGGGATCAACCCTTTGCATGGGTGGCCCGGGGGGTTTATATAGGCCTACCCCCCAGGGTTACAATGGTAATCCGGCTGGGCGTAGGGCCCAGCCGTCTGTGTCAACACTCACCGGCTTCTACGCCGGCTGCTGGGGCCCGCCGGCTGGTGGGTCCCGCCGGCTGCCGGCTCCTTGACCGACAGGCAGACCCCACTGTCCAAGGCCTTGTTGGCGGCTGGTTGCTATTGCTCAATCCTGGTGACGAGGGCTTCGCCGAGGTGGGCGTGGCTACAGTGCCGCCGTCGGGCGGGTGATCGCTGTAGCCTCACCGCGTCTTGTCTCCTTAATGGGGCATCTCCTTCGAGGGAGGTGGCAATCCGGCTGTGGGGAGCCGGCTCTGTCTTGGGTCGACTGGGGGAGGCCTGGCCGCCTTCAGGTGTCTCTCTGCCCGAAGGGGCCCACCGCCTGAGGGCCGCGCTGGTAGCCCGTCGTGGATGACATCAGGGTCAACATGGCAACAGTGGCACGCCGGACGGGTCATGGCCACCCGTACGGCGCACTGTGCCAGGCGTGCTCCAGGATTCGGGGGTGGCAGGCTTTACTGTAGCCACACCCCGTCACTTCGCCGTTATGTGGATGCAGACTCCGAGGGTTCAATCTTGACTGCTTTGTGGGAGCCGGCTTCTTGGAGCCGGCCTTCTCGCAGCCGGCTTCTCGAAGCCGACCCTCCCGAGGCTTTCTTTATGAGGGCTGGAGTCGGATCGCCTTCCCATAGCCGGCCTGGGAGTCAGCCGGCGAGAGGAAGGCGGCCCCATGTCTTGGATCCTTGAGGGCCGGATCGGCTCGTGATTTTTCCAAAAAGGCCAGGGGAGTCGGCTTGGCTACCCGTGGTCATATACTCCGACAGTAGTCCCCAAAGCTGATCGAGCTCCGAGGCTGACAAAGGGATGAGAAGCTTGGTCAGTTTCCTTCCCTGAGGGGCCGGCTTTGCTTGCGCGCGCCGTCTTTGGAATATCCCCGTTTCTCGTGAGTGGGAACGCGGGTCGGCCTGCAAGCTGACCGCGTGCCATCCCGCGGGCCACGTGGCAAGGAGATCCTGCCAACGCACGCGCACGACGGGACGCAGCCGCAGGCCGGGGCCTGCCACTCCTACGCCTCGGTCCGAGCGCGGATCTTCTGCGGCCCATATGGACCGCTCGCCTTCCCGCGGCGGTTTTATCACGCCATTAGGGCGCAATAATCGCGGTACGTGGGGGAGAGGGCGCAGTTAATCCCCATGTTCCCCCATGCCGCGCCTCGTCGGCTCCGCCGTGCAGGTCTATAAGTAGGGGGAGGAGGGGGAGCGGCAGAGGCTCTCGCGCTCTCCCTCGCTCCTCCCCTTCTTTCACTCTTTATCCTTCCTTCCGCTGCTGCAGCATCCACCGCCGCGCCGTTTCTCCGTCGCCTCGTCTTGCTCCCCGCCGCATCACCCCCATGGCGCTGTCGAGATCGTGGGACGGCTCCAATGTCCACGAGGATCACGTTGAGTTCCTCTGCCGGACGCGGCGCCTGCCGGGCGAGGACCTCGTGCGGGTTCGTCGGGCGCCGGAGAGGGAGATCTCGCTGGCGCCGAAGGAAGGCGAGCGGGTGATCTTCCGCTCGCACTGCCTGCGCGGCTTCGGCCTCCCGGCGAGCGGATTTCTTCGAGCCTTCCTCGAGTTCTACCACCTCCAGCCGCATCACCTAACGCCCAACGCGGTGATGCTGCTGTCGGCCTTCGTCACCCTGTGCGAGGGCTTTTTGGGGGTTCTCCCCACTCTCGAGCTCTGGGGGGAGTTCTTCCAGAGCAAGCTCGGCACCGTCGTTGCGGGCGTGCCTGCCCCTTGCGGAGCCTTCATCGCCATGAGCCGGACGGGCGAGAACAATCCGTTCCCGCCCATCCCGCTGATCCAGTCGGTGAAGCTTTGGCAGAAGTCTTACTTCTACATGAAGAACGTCGCCCAGCAAGGCGACTACGTCAACCTGCCGGCTTACGTAACCGGCCCGCCGGCTGGGAGGCAACCCTCGTGGAGCTACCGGGCCAGGTCACTGTCTCAGGCCGGGAACGCAGCCGTCTCCCGGCTCCGGGTGATTATCCAGTCGGAAGGCCTGACCGGAGCCGACTTGGTGGCCGCCTTCATGGAGCACCGGGTACTTCCGCTCCAAGGCCGGCCACACATGATCTGCCAAATGAGCGGTCGCTTCGACCCGTGCCGGCTGAGCACCAGGGAGATGCCTCATGCGGAGGTGTCTTACATGGTGAACTACATCTCCAACTGGAAGCTCACCGAAGATTGGCGATACGGCAAGAGTCCGTATTCCCGCGCCAACCCTCCGCCGACAGTAAGTTTTTCCTTTTCTCTTCCTTTTGTAGCCGGCCTTATGACAGCCGACTTCTGATTAGCTGGTTCTCCCTTGGCAGAACCCTCTTCTTCCACCGACGACCGGGGCCACAGGGGTAGAGCGCCAGCTCCTCGCCGACCGCACGGTGGACGACACCGACGATCCGGACCTTGCAGCAGCCGCCATGGAAGACGCCATCATGGGGGAAGGCGACGAGGCAGGAAGCGCAAGGCCTGGAGACGGCTTCGAGGACTGGCCAGATGATGACGAGGTCGAAGCCGTCCAGCACCGCTAGCCGGTGCCTGATCTACAAGGCGCGGGCTCGTCTGCCGCGCCGGCTGCCCGTGGCGGCGCGCAGAAGCGCCAGGCCGCGTCGACCTTCTTCGGCAGCCGGCCGAAGAAACCCAAGGCTTCCACGGCGGTGACCAGGCGGGACGAGGCGGCCGCGAAGGCGGCCCGCTTCCGCAAGGTGGTGAGACAGCCGCAGGCGATCTCGGCGTAAATCATCGAATGTCTTGTATATTTCATGTATATTTGTTGTTCTTTTCGATTGAAAAACCCTTCTAACCCCTTCTTCGCCGGCCGGGCAGGGTGCCGCTTTCCCTTGAGCGCGGCCCTGGCGGCTCCATAGTCGGGCCGACTGGAGGGTCCTCCGGCTCCCGTCGCGTGGACCCCCGCGCCGACCTTAGGGAGGCCACGGAGTGGAACGCGCATGAGGCGCGGGAGGAGTGGGAGGCGGCGGAGCGAAGGGTCGCCCAGGCGGCGAAGGAGCAGGCCGATGCGGCAGCCAAGGCCCGGGCGGAGGCGGCAGCCACGGAGATGGAGGCGGAGGCTTCGCACAACCAGCCTCCGCTGCTCGCCATCCCCCTGTGCCTCCGTTGGAGGAGATCGACCAAGCACCGCCAGTGATGGAGAGGAGATCCATGTGGCCTCCGTGGAGGGGATGCCGCAGTCGGCGCCGGCCGGAGTGGGCCAAAGCAGCCAATCCGCTGCGGCGCCAGAGCAGCCGGCCGGGGGTGAGCCGGAAGCAGGAGCCGGCCTCGAGGTGCAGCCGGCAATGCGCCGGCGCGCAGGGGGAGGCACCGCCGCGCCGGAGCCGCACCGAGTTACGGGTGCCAGCCAGACGGCGGAGGCCCTGGAGGCGGCCAGCACCGGCACGTCCGAGTGGACTCCCAGCGGGGGGACGGGCGAGCTGAACGTGGCGGCCCAAGAGGTTCGGAACCGGCTTCAGGCCCAAGCCGCCTCGCTGCAGCACTACACCCAGGAGTTCCTTGCGACGCGGGCCGTCATCCAGGTGAGTCTTCTAGCCTTGGTTGTTTTGTTCTCTTGATTTCTTCCGTGGGGGCGCGTCAGCGCATCCACTGGGTGTAGTCCCCGAGTTCCGAGTCGACTGCTGCGTAGGCGGCTCGGAACTTACTAGGTCCCGACAACCATCTTATACCCGCCTCCTATCTGTTCTTTCAGGAGTATCATAACCTCCGCGCTGCTGCCTTCAACTCCCAGGCTCAGGAGCTGGGCCGGAGAACCGAAGACCTGATCAGCAGCCGGAGTGCGTACTTGGTTTTGTTCATCTCCTGTGGGGGCGCGTCAGTGCACCCGCTGGGTGTAGTCCCCGAGATTCGGGCCGACTGCTGAGCAGTCGGGTCGGATCTTCCCTGACGACTTCTTCCTTATTGGTTTTTCTTTTGTCTTTCATGCTTGCAGGAGCCAACGCCGACTTGAGGGTGTAGCTCAGCGAGGTGCAGGCCGCCCTTCGTGCCAAGGAAACCGAGTACGACGCCTTGGTCCTGGAGCGTGACCGCCTGGCCAAGAAGCTGGCTGACCAGGAGGAGGCCACAAGGCGGCCCTGAAGAAGGCGCAGGATAGCAAAGACGCCTTGAAGGCCGAGTTCGAGACTGAAGCGGCGGGCTGGGCTGAGACCAGGCAAGCTCTGAATGAGGGCTTCGGCCGTATTGAGGATTTGATCGACGGTAAATCGCCTTCCTCGCTCCTTGCCTGCCCCTTGCCGCCTGATTTGTGTTCTGACTTGTGCTGCTTTTTATTCTCTGTGCAGGCTACTTTCCCGGCTACTCCACCTTCGCTGCCCAAACCATCGAGGCCCATCGCGAAGCGCGCCGTTAGGCGGGGTCCAACATCGCGCCAGATGCGAGCCGGACGCTTGAGGAGCAGCTCTTGGCGGTCCAAGCACGGCTGCAGTTGGCTCATCGCATGCTCCGCCATCTCCAGCGCGCCGGAGCGCAGGTGTTGGCCGCCCTCTGGCCAGGCGAGATGATTCCCCACACCCCGAGCCGGACTGCCGACTGGCTGGAGGTTGCGGTTGGCCGTTTCGAGGCTTGGAAAGCATCGGCGGCCCGGCTTGGAGCTGGGCGGGCGCTGGAGTTCGTCCGAGCTTGGTATCCGGCGCTGAACCTGGACTAGCTGCGCACCTGGCGGCTGGAGGCCAACGAGGAGATAGAAGAGGTGCGGCCGGCTATTGCTCAGCGCATGTTGACGATCACCGAGTGCACTGACATTAGTGTCTTTGCACCTGAAATAAACAACGACGGCGTTGCCCAGCCGGAGGAGTGGTTCGGGCTGGACCCGGCGGCGGCGAGGACTCGGCGGAGGAGATCGCCTCCAGCGACGAAGGCGAAGACGACGAAGGAGAGGAGGGTGAAGACGTCGAGCCGGCCGGTGAAAGAGCCAGCCAGCCTCAGCCTGACCGTGCCTCCAGCAACGAGGCGCGCGCAAGTGCGCCTTCGGCGGGGGGCGGTGATCATGCCGAGGTTCGCCGGCCGGCCACTCCTCTAGCCGGCACTGTCGTTTCCATTGACCTGCTCGACTCGCCAGTCGCTCCCCTGGCTTAGTCTGCCGTCCTTGCTTTCCCTGCTTGTTATCCTTTGAACAATTTTTATTAAACTTGCGCAGTTCCACCCACTGGGGGTGTATTCGAACTATGTTGAATGCTGGCCTTGCGAAGGTCTTTTGTGTAAATATGATTGCGTGCATGTTTGGTTTCCATTCACGTATGCTTTTTATCCTTAGGCTGTTTTCTTTGCCGCCTTCCCCTTTTGGGGAGGCAAGTACTCGAGCGTTCTTGGATTGAAGTGAAGTGAATGGAAGCCGGCCGGCCGGCTACTCTGGTAGTCGGTTGGCCGTAGGAGACAAACCGGCTTCCGTTATATTAGTCCGTTAGTCCCTAGCCATTTTCCGTGTGGGCATCCTTTCCTGCCTTTAACTCTTGCCAGCCGGACAGCCGGTTCTTCGAACTGCAACTTTTGGCGAGAGAAAGCTTGGGTGCCGGCACGCTACTTGTCTGACCGCGTGTAGGACTTCTAATATAACTCTAGGCGGCCAGTCCCCGGGCCGACTAGTCGAACCCGGTGCCGGATGAAGAAAAAGTGAATGTAATGACAAGGTCATAAGCATAATGTTCTTCATTTATAGATAGAAGGTGGCAGTCCCCGAGCTCTCCTCGGGGGGCCTATTGTCTCATACTTAGTACAAAAGTTAGCGTGATACATACTGCATTTCAACTGTAAAATCTTCGGAGGAGGTTGGCGTTCCATGGTCGTTCTGACTCCTTGCCAGAGTCGTCTCTCTTTCGTGCCTTGGGCATCTGTGCGTCGATTAGGTAGTAGGAGTCATTGCCTAAAGCTCTGCTGATGATGAAGGGGCCTTCCCAAGGGGCCGAGAGCTTGTGTTGGCCGGCTGTTCACTGGATCAGCCGGAGCACAAGATCGCCCTCTTGGAAGCATCTTGGCTTGACCTTCCGACTGTGGTAGCGGCGTAAGCCCTGCTGGTAGATGGCAGATCGGCCGAGGGCTAACAGCCGGCCTTCTTCCAGCAGGTCGACGCCGTCTTCTCATGCTTCCTTGGCCTCCGCCTCTGTGCACATGGTTACCCGAGGCGAGTCGAACTCGATGTTAGTTGGGATGACTGCCTCGGCACCATATACGAGGAAAAAAGGAGTGAAGCCGGTTGACTTGTTTGGGGTTGTGCGCAGACTCCAGAGGACGGCCGGCAGCTCATCGAGCCAACAGCCGGCCGATCGCTCCAGTGGTACGACCAACCGGGGCTTGATGCCGGAAAGGATGAGGCCGTTGGCTCGTTCGACCTGGCCGTTTGACTGTGGGTGGGCAACGGACGCTAGGTCCAGCCAGATGCCCTGCGTCGCACAGAAACGTGCCAAGGCTCCCTTGGCGAAATTTGTGCCATTATCGGTGATGATGCTGTGTGGCACGCTGTACCGGGTTGTTATATCTGCGATGAATGTGACGGCAGTCGGCCCATTCAGTTTCTTGATCGGTTTTGCCTCAATCCACTTGGTGAATTTGTCCACAGCGACTAGCAGATGTGTCATGCCGCCGCCTGCCGTCTTGAACGGGCCTACCATGTCTAGTCCCCAAACGGCGAAGGGCCAAGTGAGGGGAATGGTCTTGAGTGCCGAAGCCGACATGTGCTACTTAGAGCTGAAGAATTGGCACCCCTTGCAATGTTTAACTAACTCCTTGGCGTCATCCAAAGCAGTCGGCCAAAAGAAACCATGGCGGAAAGCTTTGGCAACGAGTGATCTTGAGGCCGCATGGTGGCCGCATTCTCCTTGGTGGATGTCTCTGAGGATTGCAATGCCCTTCTCTTGCTCGACACATCGCTGGAGGACTCCAGTGACACTGCGCTTGACGAGTTCTCTGTTGATGATTGTGTATGCTCCGGCTCGACGTTGGACTTGTCTTGCCTCTGTCTCATCAGCCGACAGATCTTGGTTTACTAGGAAGTTGAGGATGGGCTGTGCCCATGATGGGGTTGTGACTTCATCTATTGCCAATACTGCTACTGCGACCAGGGCGGGCGGGCTGGGCAGTGAAATGCTGGAGTCGGCCGCCGCCTGTTGTACTGGCGCGGTTCTCGGGCCAGCTACCGCAGTCCCCGAGCCGGGTGTAGCAGTCCCTGGGTCGGGCGTAACTACGAAAGTCCCCGAGCCGCTTGTTGACGTCCCTGGGCCGACTGTCGGAGTTCCCAGGGCACCTGCCTGGTTCTTCGAGCCGGACCCGGCTGCGTCGGGGTCAGGCGGCACAAAGATGGAATCAGATTCTGGAGACGGTTTGACAGACGGTTTGAGGAGGCGTTGTAGAGAGACGCCGGTTGGTATTGCTTGCCGAGTGGAGCCTATTCGAGCCAGGGCATCGGCCGGCTCGTTGTCGGCTCGCGATACGTGGAGGAACTCGCATCCTTCAAAATACCCGCTGATTTGCTGAACAAGGAAGCGGTAGCTTGCCATATTTTCGTCCTTGGCATCCCAGTCGCCGGATGATTGCTGGACCACCAAGTCCGAGTCGCCATAACATAGGATCCGGCGAATGCCGAGTTCTTTGGCAAGCCGGAGCCCGTGTATGAGCGCCTCGTACTCGACCACGTTGTTGGAGGCAGCAAAGTGAATTTGCAGCGTGTATCTGAGCTTGTCGCCATTGGGAGAGGTAAGGATGACGCCGGCTCCCAAGCCGGTGGGCATCTTGGACCCATCGAAGTGCATGCGCCAATGAGTGGAGTCGGGAGCCGGCAGCAGGTACTGGGTCTCGGCCCAGTCGACGAGGAAGTCGGCCAATGCTTGGGACTTGATGGCGGTGCGAGGTTGGTAGAAGATTGTGTAGGGGGCCAGCTCGATGGCCCATTTCGCTACCCGGCCGGATGCATCCCGGCTGCCTATGATCTCGGCCAGCGGGGCAGTGCATACGACCGTGATGGGATGCTCTTGGAAATAGGGCTTCAGCTTCTTGGCGGCAAAGTACACGCCGTAGCACATCTTCTGGTAGTGCGGGTAGTTCTGCTTCGAGGCGGACAGCACCTCGCTCAAATAGTACACTGGCCTCTGGACCGGCTGGGCTCGGCCCTCTTCTGGGCGCTGGACTACGACGACGGTGCTGACCACCCCGCTGGTTGCAGCAATGTAGAGGAGCATGGGCTCTTTCTCAGTCGGCGCCGCCAGGACAAGCGGCGTGGCCAGCATCTTCTTTATCTCGTGAAAAGCTTGGCCGGCCTGGTCATTCCACTCGAAATGAGTGGTCTTCTTCATGAGGCGGTAGAGGGGGAGGGCTTTCTCTCCGAGCCGGCTGATGAAGCAGTTCAGGGAGGCCAAGCATCCGGTGAACTTCTGGACGCCCCGCAGCTTGGTGGGGATCGCCATTCTTTCAATGGCCTTGATCTTCACCGGGTTGCATTCGATGCCGCGTTCGGAGACTAGGAAGCCTAGAAGTTGGCCGGCTGGCACTCCGAACACACATTTCTTGGGGTTGAGCTTGATTTGGAATCGGCGCAGGTTCTCAAATGTTTCCTTGAGGTCTTCCAGGAGAGTGCCGCGCTTCTCCGTCTTCACCACAATGTCGTCTATGTAGACGTGTGCATTTCTGCTGAGCTGCTTGAGGAGGCACTTCTGCATGCAACGCTGAAAAGTGGCACCGACATTTCTCAAGCCGAATGTCATAGTCAGGTAGCAGAAGGCTCCGAATGGTGTGATGAAGGCGGTCTACAGGCGGTCTGCCGGGTCTAACTTTATTTGGTGATATCCTGAGTAAGCATTCAAGAAACTCAACAGCTCGCATCCGGCCGTGGAGTCTATCACTTGATCAATCCTTGGTAGGGCGAAAGGATCTTTGGGGCAGGCCTTGTTGAGGCTTGTGTAGTCTATGCACATGCGCCACTTGTTGTTCTTCTTTAGCACGAGGACCGGGTTGGCGAGCCACTCTGGAAAGAAAACTTCCATAATGAAGCCGGCTGCCAGAAGCCGGGCTATCTCTTCTCCTACAATCCTTCTTTTTTCCTCCGACAACTGGCGGAGGGGTTGTTTGACGGGTTTGGCGTCTTCTCGGACATGTAGCTTGTGCTCGGCGAATTCCTTCGGAACACCCGGCATGTCCTTGGGAGACCATGCGAAGATGTCCCCATTCTCACGGAGGAAATCAGCGAGCTCGCCTTCCTATTTGTTATTTAAGTTTGCCTCGATGACGACAAACCTCTCTGGATGCTCGGGGTCGAGAGGTATCTTCTTTGTCTCCTTGGCCAGCTGGAAAGACCCTTGGGCATCATACTCCTTGGGGTCGGGGGACAAGGCCGACTGCTTGCCGACGAGGGCCACAACTCGATCCAATATCTTCTTTTCTTTGGCAATCACAAGGGACTCGGCCAGCCGGCTGCTGGCTACTGCACACTCGGAGGACTTCTTGTAATCGCCGGCTATGGTGATGACGCCCTTGGTGCTTGGCATCTTCATCTTGAGGTAAGCATAGTGGGGGACTGCCATGAACCTGGCCAAGGCAGGTCGGCCTAGCAACACATGGTAGGGGCTCTCCAGGTCCACCACTTCAAACCAAATTGCTTCCCGGCGGAAATGATCCTTGTCCCCAAAGAGCACATCAATCTTGGTCTTGCCAATGGGAGCGCAGGACAGGCCGGGTACAATGCCATGGAACACAATCCGAGTCGGCATGAGTTGCTTTATCTTGACATTCAGCTTCTCTAGGGTGTCACGGTACAGGATATTGATGCTGCTCCTGTCATCTATCAGCACGCAGGAGAAGCGGGCGGCGCGTCTATCTGTTGCAAAGGTGGCATCCAAAACCAATGCATCAGAGTCGGGAGACGGCATCACTTCCGGGTGGTCGGACCGGCTCCATCCGATAGGTTTTTCTGACCAGTGCATGTGCTCGGCGGGGGTGGCAGCGACCATGCTGACTTCCTGGTGCTCTTGGCGTTTGCTGCGCCGGTCTTCGAGCTGGCTCATAAAGATGACGTAGGTGGCCTGCTCGTCGGGGAACTCGTCGTGCACAGCTCCGACTGTAGGCCGCGCGGTCGGCGGCTGCGGAGCCGGAGGTGGTGGACCAGCAGGCGGAGGCGGTGCGAGCCCTTCACCCTTGGAGATTCGGGTGAGCCAATGACACTTCCGGGTTGTGTGGTTGGATGCTTCGCGCCGCTGTGGAACTTGCATGGGGCGTCAAGAGTTTGCTCGTAGGAGAAGGCTGGCTGCCAAACCGGCTTGCCGCCCCTCTGCTTCTTGGGTGCGGGCCACCTGCCGACTGGCGGCTCGTCTTCGACGATGGCCACCTGCCGACTGGTGGAAGGCGGCACGGGGCCCTTGCGCTTGTGGTCGTTCGGGTGTGGGCGTCGGCCGGAGTCCCCGGCCGGCGTCTTGGGCGCCGGGTTGAGTACTTTTCCGGACGCATCTACCCGGAGTTCGGTCTTCATTGAGGAGTCAGCAGTGGCGTACTTGTCTGCTATGATCAGAAGCTCGTCGAGGGTAGCCGGCTCATTGTAGAGGAGCTTGTGCTTGAGGAGGGTGCCTTCTCGGCATCCGGCAGTGAAGTATTCTATGGCTTGCACCTCGTGCACCCCTTCACAAGAGTTGCGGAGCTCGGCCCAGCGCGTGAGGTAGTCACGGGTTGACTCGGCGGGGCCTTGCACACATAGGGAGAGCTGTCTGGGCTTGGGAGCCCGCTTGTAGGTGCTGGTGAAGTTGTGGACAAAGGCTTCTGTGAAGTCTAGCCAGCTGTCGATGCTGTACGGCTTGAGGCTGTTGAGCCAAGTCCGCGCCGTGCCTTGCAACATGAGGGGCACGTACTTCACGGCAACGCGCCTGTTGCCGTTTGCTATGCTGACCGCCGTGGAGTAGTCGGTCAACCAATCTTCCGGCTTCACGGAGCCGTTGTACTTGGGCGTGTCTCTTGGGAGCGAGAACCCTTTGGGGAAAGGCTCGTCGTGGATGCGGGGGCCGAAACAAGGCGGGCCGACATCATCTTCTTCTTCCAACGCCAGGTATCGCGCTAGGCGGTCGATCCGATGGTGAGCGTCGTTCTCGCCGACTCCCTCGCGGCGACCTAGCCGGCCGCTGAGAGTCGGATGCGCAACAGGCGGTGGGGTGGGGTATCTCTCCCCACGGGGCCGAGGCGAGGGCGGGCTGCCTCGCCACCCCATGGCCCGGGGATGGCCTTTGGCGTCTTGTTCGATGGAAATCCGGGTTCGGCTTCGGCTGACGGCCGGCTCTTTCTCGCACCGCGCGCGGGCTTTGCCTGTGGTCGGTGTCCGGGACGTCGCGCCATGATCTCGGTGCGGGGGGAGGTTTTCCGCACGAGCATCGGCTTTGTGCCGCCGCGCGGCCGCATCGATTAGCTGCTGGATGCGTCTAGTCATGTGGGGGAGTTCTTCGGCCCCCAATCCGTCTAGCTCGTCTACGGCCGCCTGGGCGGCATGCAGGTTCTTGAGTGGAGTGTCATAGACTGGGCGGTCGACTCCCAGCATGTCGGTGATGTCAGCACCGCACTGCCTGACAACGCCGGCCCGGCTTGGCTGGCCCTGGGCTGGCGTGCCGAAGGCGGCGCGGTCGGCTTCACGCTAGTGGGCCTCAGTGAGGCGTCTTATGGAGGCCAGCCTCCGGCCCTCTGCGAGGAGGGCGAGGCGGTGAGCCTCCAGTGCTTCGTCGTCGGCATCAGCTGGGAGGGGGATGGACAAATCGTGGGCCGCCGCATGCGGGACGTCGTGGGCGCTTTCATCGGGAGCGTCGCCGTGGCCGATGACCATCACCTCGGTAGTGACAGCGTCGCAGCCATCGGCCCGGGGAAGCGGGTCGTTGTAGATCGTGACGTCGATGGGGAAAGTGTCGAGTGAAGCCGTGTCGGAGTCGACAGGCATCGGATCGGTGGACCCAACCGACTCGAAGTCCACGGCAGGCTCGCCGGAGACGTGAAGCTGGCCGAAGAGGTTGATGAGGCGGTTGGTGCCCGCGTCGGAGGCAAGCCCATCGGAGATGAAGGTTTTGTCGAGGAGATCGGCGAGGCTGCTCGCCGCACAGATGCTGGTGACGCCTTGCCACGCGTCGTGGCAAGTGCCATCGGGTGTGCCAGGCTGGCTACGCTCGCTGGGGAGGAAGAGGGTTCCCGTCCAGAACAGGTCTCCGGACGACGGTGCACCTGACCCCACGGTGGGCGCCAAATGTCGGGTGGTAGGTGCGACATATGCCAATGGGTGGCTTATCATTGTGGGAGCCAGTAAGACATCGCCGGTGCCTGGAAACGGGATGAGGCGAAGACATGCACACCGGCGAATCTTACCCAGCTTCGGGGCTCTCCGTGGAGATAACACCCCTACTGCTGCTCTGCGGGGCCTCCGCATGATCACTAGATGAACGGGTAGCTACACGATGCTCCTGGAGCTGTTTTGGTGTGAGGAGGAAGAAGGGCACGGCTCGCTCTCTTCTTTTCCTTATGTGGTGTCTAAAACTAGCAGGGCTCAACCCTTTGCATGGGTGCCCCGGGGGGTTTATATAGGCCTACCCCCCAGGGTTACAATGGTAATCCGGCTGGGCGTAGGGCCCAGTCGTCTGTGTCTACACTCGCCGGCTTCTGCGCCGGCTGCTGGGGCCCGCCAGCTGGTGGGTCCCGCCGGCTGCCAGCTGCTTGGCCGACAGGCAGACCCCACTGTCCAGGGCCTTGTCGGCGGCTGGTTACTGTTGCTCAATCCTGGTGATGAGGGCTTCGCCGAGGTGGGCGTGGCTACAGTGCCGCCGTCCGGCGGGTGATCGCTGTAGCCTCACCGCGTCTTGTCTCCTTAATGGGGCGTCTCCTTCGAGGGAGGTGGCAATCCAGCTGTGGGGAGCCGGCTGTGTCTTGGGTCGACTGGGGGAGGCCTGGCCGCCTTCGGGTGTCTCTCTGCCCGAAGGGGCCCACCGCCTGAGGGCCGCGCTGGCAGCCCGTCGTGGATGACATCAGGGTCAACATGGCAACAGCGGCGCGCCGGACGGGTCATGGCCACCCGTACGGCGCACTGTGCCAGGCATGCTCCGGGATTCGGGGGTGGCAGGCTTTACTGTAGCCACACCCCGTCACTTCGCCGTTATGTGGATGCAGACTCTGTGGGTTCAATCTTGACTGCTTTGTGGGAGCCGGCTTCTTGGAGCCGGCCTTCTCGCGGCCGGCTTCTCGAAGCCGGCCCTCCCAAGGCTTTCTTTATGAGGGCTGGAGTCGGATCGCCTTCCGATAGCCGGCCTGGGAGTCAGCCGGCGAGAGGAAGGCGGCCCCAGGTCTTGGATCCTTGAGGGCCGGATCGGCTCGTGATTTTTCCAGAAAGGCCAGGGAGAGCTGGCTTGGCTACCCGTGGTCATATACTCCGACAATCTTCTTGGAAAGGTTGTTCAAGCCATTCGTAGTATGGGAAGGGGAGCCGAACAATAACAGCCCGGACCAACCGCACTGCCCGACACTGAACATTCCGACACAATCGGAGGCTCAGCCAATGAAATAACACCTTCAACCCACGTAATAATGGCCGTCATCACCCCATGGACAGAACCATTCCTCGCCTACCATACTAGGCAGGAACTCCCTGAGGACTAAATGATGCACGCTGCATAGTGCGGCGATCCAAAGCCTACAAAGTCCACGAGGGAGAGCTTTATAAGAAAAGCACTACCGGAGTCCTTCAAAGGTGCATCTCCGAAGAGGAAGGGCGGAACCTCCTGGCTGAAATTCATGCCGGACTTGGTGGTCATCACGCTGCAGCCCGGTCCCTTGTAAGCAAGGCCTTTCGTACAGGCTTTTATTGGCCGACGGCCCGGGCAGACGCCCAGGACTTAGTCCAACGATGCACCGGTTGCCAGCTCTTTGCAAACCAAAGCCATATGCCACCCACCACCCTCAAAACTATCCCCATCACTTGGCCCTTCGCGGTCAGGGGGCTTGACATGGTCGGACCCCTTAAAGGCGGAACCCACAAGCAAAAATACTTACTGGTCATGGTGGATAAGTTCACCAAATGGATAGAAGCCAATCCTGTTAAGACGGCCGAATCCGGACCGGTGATAGACTTTATATGCGGGGTTGTACACCGTTATGGCGTCCCCCACAGCATCATCACTGATAATGGCACGAACTTTACGGCCGACGAGGTAAAACTCTGGTGCAAAAATATGGGCATCAAGCTCGATTATGCTTCCGTCTATCACCCACAAACTAACGGCTAGGTCAAACGTGCAAATGGTCTTATCATGAGCGGCATCAAACCCAGATTAGTGCAGTCCCTCAAGGAATCTAACACGCACTGCGTAGAGGAGCTCGACTCCGTAGTCTGGGGGCTGCGGACCACGCCGAATCGCACCACCGAATACACACCATTCTTTATGGTGTACGGCGCAGAGGAAGTTTTGCCTTGCGACATAATTCATGACTCACCTCGAGTGCGCATGTACGAAGAAAGAGAAGCCGAGCTCGATCGGCAGGACAGTTTGGACGCATTGGAGGAGGAGCGTGACGTGGCAAAAGCCCGTTCCACATTCTATCAATAGCAGGCTCGAAGGTACCAAAGCAGAGAAGTACGGGCCAAAAATTACAATGTTGGCGAATTAGTTCTACGCCTGCCGGACATGAAAAAGGACAAACTCAAGCCCAAGTGGGAAGGTCCCTTCATAATTGACCAAGTCCTGACTGGTGGAGCGTACCGCCTGCGAGATGCATCGGATAACCGACTCGAGCCGAACCCATGGAACGCAGCCCGTCTCCGAAGATTCTATGCCTAGCACCGGACTCTGTGTTCGTCTCCTTCCTCTGTCCATTTTTTATATACTGTCTGTTTTACATTTCTCTCCTTCTCCCCTTCCTTTCTCTTCTAGCCTTTGAAGGCTCACCAAATGACGTGCTATTCGCACTCATTAAACCTGGGGGCTTCTTTTAACAGAAGCTTATTTATACGGGCTTCACGCCCAACACATGTGTCACACTTCTGCATGTACCTTTTCTTCACCATTATATGCATCGATATGACTTAAGTTTTGGCCAAGCTGGGTTGCCTGGCTCCTATGCTTACCCCCATGTTCCCGATTGTTCGGCTAGGTGGTAAAGGGAGCACCTCTGCGATTGTTACTGTCGGGTCAGCCGGATGTGTACCTCAGACTGAGTGAAGCCGAAAGCTAGCGTTCTTAAGGGAATATTCGGTCGGTGAACTAAAGATGATCCTTTTTTTCACTTATTTATCTATACGCCCCCAGATGTTTTTCCTGCGTCTCTTCTTGCAGCATGGACATGCACTTTAGGGAATGCCTCCCAGGGAAAGGAAACCCTAACGGAACTATTCTCCCTAGAAGATGTTTCTTACTAACCATGTAATATAACATAACTAGTCGGGCACTTGTCTGTTCACGCACTAATGACCCCTACGCCTGGTCTCCATGCATTCCCCGGTTCTTATATAACCGTATGGGAATTCGGACACACTCCGGACCGTCAGGTCCCGAGGCTGAAGCGAAAAGGTCGGCCATGACAAACGATCTACAATCCGGCTAGAAGGCATTACAAATATCAATTAAATTACATAGTCATTATGACTGATTGTATTCCTCTTCAATACCATCTAACAGGCTGTCTAATTTACAGTCCTGCTGGCAACACTTTGCGGCCAATTCTACTTGGCCGTATACTAAGCTTACAGGGATCTCCTTCCCATCGGGCCCCACAGGACCAACCTCGGCCATGTGGTTTGGGTAAGCCTTTGTGTACCGCGTCTTCACCATGGCCCAGGCCTCCCTAGCACCTTGACGGCAGGCTGATATCTTCCACAATCGAAAGCGCCGCCGTGCTCCCTTTAGCTTCTCCGCAAGACCTTCGGGCATGGAGATGGATGGCCACAGGGCCTGGGCGACGCCTTGCATCGCCTTCCGAACTCACTCGAGCAGTTGCGAGCGCTCGGGAAGGAGGTCACCCGTAGAACCGGGCATCTCCCCTGCAGGACGACCTGTTAGCACACCTACAGACATTACTCTGTTAGTCGACTTCCCCGACGAACTTTCTTTCAAAGGTTCGTTCAAGCACTTACTAAATATGCCGCGCCGAAGCCACTGATTCTCCTTAACGGAGTCTGATAGCTGGGCACGAACATCTTTCAGCTCGACGCCCAGCTTGGTGTTGGCATCTTGGAGATCGTTCTTCTCCCGCCTCACCTTTGTCAGCACCTTCTCACCAGCCTTCAGCTGCGTAGGAGGTGTTGCATTTCCGGATTCAATCCGGCGCCATCTGCAATTTCATTTGTCAGATTCGCACCCATGCCGTGCTTTGCAAAATACTTATCTTTCGAAGTATATATTACAAGAGGGGGTCTCCTTGGGCTCCCCTGCCGCGGCTAGTGTGGCCTCAAGTTGGGCTTTGCACTCTTCCAGCTCCTTGGACAGTAGGGAATTCTTTTCTGTAAGAACCTGCATAACAAATGATCCTTAAATCAGTTATTCTAACTGTTTCAAGTCTCAGGGGCTATTGGTATGTATATATAATTACAAAATTTTCTTACCCGTATGTCTTTTACATATTGCTCCGTGGCTCTGGCCAGACCATTTTGAGCGGCACGGAGGTACGCATCTCCCGAATTGAAGGCATCTAATGCCTCTCGGGAGAAACAAGCGTCACGAAGAATTGTCCGGCGACGCCTATGGTTCATCGCACTCTCCACCTCAGAGTTGGTGGCAGACAACCTGTCCACATCCTCCGTCGGAGGAGCGTCCGGTGCGCGCCTTGTGTTCGCCTCCGCCTCTGGACTAGGCTTTGGAGCCTAGCTAGTGGAGGCGCGATTGGAAGCCTCTCCAGATATAGTCCGGCGAGGTCTCTTCGTCTTGAAGAGAGCACGAGTGTTAATATGCCTTGAAGGTATAACACCTGGAATAAGGGGGCGCGCCATACCTTTGCGCTGACGCCTCGGTCCGGACTACACCTCTTTTCTGCCCACGGGGCCCTGCGGCCCCTCGTTGGCTTGTCGCCGCAGGTTCGGCCTCCCGTCTCAAAAACCTCCCCTGCAAAGCTCAGTTGTAATCAGGAAACTGAAAACACGAGAGGGCGGACCCCTATTCGGGGTACTGGGACTTCGATCTCAGTTACCTGGGAGGCCAGGATTATCCCTGGGTAATCGGCCATAATGGCCACCAAGGCGTTGTCCTTGCTCAATTGATGAAATACTCCATCGATCAGCTCCACAGATAAGTCCAGGTCCTCTTGAGAGGCCGGGTCGAGGGACCGTCCTGGGTCCTCGGGTTGTGGAGGAGGGCTGTTTATTTCCTTAACAGCCCGGTGCAGTTCTTGCATTGAAGTCGTTAGACTGAATATTTAACAATGGGAATATAAAACGGATGGGCAAGTAAATGTGACCACTTACCCAGTTTGGGGGATTGTTCATAGAAAATCCACCATGTGGGTTGACGCAGAGAAATTCCTCCTCTTCTCCCTTGTACAAAGCGGACAAGGTCTTTGTTAGAGCCGTAGCCGAATCCAGCCCCTTACGGCCGTAGCGGGTGGCGTCGTCCTCCCCGTTGAAGTCCCACATGGGGTGGCTTCTATACTGTAGCGGCTGCACCCCTCGCATGATGCATGCGGCCACGACCCCGATCATGGTCAGTCCGGAATGAGCTAACAATCTTATCCGGCCCATCAGGTAACGGACGTCCTTGTCACTTTCCCTCTGAGGGCTCCGTGGACGCCAACTTAGGCGCTTCTTTAGTGGAGCACTGTCGAACTCAGGGAGGCCGATCCAGATAGGATCCGGCAGCGAGACGTCCTCTATATAAAACCATTCCAAAGGCCAGTCTTCGGACGCCTTCTTTGGGGTTCCGGATAGATATCCGGTCCCAGCGATGCGCCACACTTCGGCTCCGCCCACTTGATATATTGACCCCTCCTTAGAGCGGGGCACAAGGCAGAATAGCCTTTTCCATAGCTCGAAATGAGCCTCAACACCCAAAAACAGCTCGCAGAGGGCTACGAAGCCCGCGATATGCAATACGGAGGCAAGCGTAAGATTGTGTAGCTGGAGGCCGTAGAACTCCAAGAGCCCCCGGAGAAACGATGGATTGGAAATCCGAGCCCACTTATTAGATAAGGGACCAGACATACCCGCTCTCCTTTGGAGGGATTAGGGGCACTCTCCGCTTGCTCTCCGCCGTTATAGATGGCAAGACCGGCTCGAACCGGGATCATATAGGCCGGGGGGAGAAATCCCTTGGTCTGGAGCGTCACTAGCTCGCTATGCGGGATGGAGCATCTCTCCCAATATCCAGGCTAAGGGCTGGAAGGGCGAAAGGAGGAGTTGCGATGGGTGGCCATGGTGGAATGGACCTTTGTCGGATGCGCTCTGATGAACACTCGCGAAGGGGGGAAGATGTGGTTTGGATCTAAATCCTCGCCCCCTTAAATGGGCGGCTCATTTATGTGGCTAGGGGTGTGAATGTAAAAACACTCAGACTTTACATATTTGTTTGACATGTGGGAGACGGCCATTATTGGGCGTAGAAGCCAAGGAGCGCGACATCCACAAGAAATCGGACTTTATTCAACAGGTACACGGAATTTGGTGGAGAACCCGCCTTGCAATGCCAAAGACAATCTGCGCGCCAGACTCATCGTCATTGAAGCCTGGTTCGGGGCTACTGAGGGAGTCCTGGATTAGGGGGTGTTCGGATAGCCGGACTATACCTTCAGCCAAACTCCTGGACTATGAAGATACAAGATTGAAGACTTCATCCCGTGTCTGGAAGGGACTTTCCTTGGCGTGGAAGGCAAGCTTGGCGATACAGATATGTAGATCTCCTACCATTGTAACTGACTTTGTGTAACCCTAACGCTCTTCGGTGTCTATATAAACCGGAGGGTTTTAGTCCGTAGGACAACATTCACAACAACAATCATACCATAGGCTAGCTTCTAGGGTTTAGCCTCTCCGATCTCGTGGTAGATCTACTCTTGTACTACCCATATCATCAATATTAATCAAGCAGGACGTAGGGTTTTACCTCCATCAAGAGGGCCCGAACCTGGGTAAAACTTCGTGTCCCTTGCCTCCTGTTACCATCCGGCCTAGACGCACAGTTCGGGACCCCCTACCCGAGATCCGCCGGTTTTGACACCGACACTCGTACAAAAGGTGGCTTGCCGAGGGGCCCGGCAAGCCGCGCCTCACGGATAAAACTTGCGAAGATGCTCAATGTTCCAGGTGTTACTCACCGAAATGGCATCTTCGGTCTCCAGGCGGACTGCGCCGGGCCTGGTGACTCGTATTACCCGATAAGGGCCTTCCCACTTTGGCGTCAACTTGTTGGAATTCTTGGCTGATTGAATGCGCTGAAGAACAAGGTCGCCTTCCTCAAGGCTTCAGGCATGAACCTTGCGGCTATGGTAGCGGCACAAGGCTTGCTGGTAGCGCGCTGCTCTCACAGCCGCCCGAAGACGATCTTCCTCAAGGAGCGTTGCGTCATCTTGCCGCAATTGCGCTTGCTCAAGCTCATCATAAGTGAGTACTCGAGGTGACCCGTATATGAGTTCCATGGGGAGAACTGCTTCTGCCCCGTATACCAGGGCAAAGGGTGTCTGGCTGGTGGCTCGATTTGGTGTCGTTCTGATTGACCAAAGAACCGCCGGCAATTCATCAATCCAGCGCCTTCCACTCTTGTGCAGTCTGTCAAAGGTCTTTGTCCTCAGGCCTCGCAATACTTCAGCATTTGCCCTCTCAGCTTGACCATTGCTTCGTGGGTGAGCAACGGAAGCGAAACAGACCTTGCTGCCGAGGTCTTGAATATATTGCATGAAGGTGTGGCTTGTGAACTGCGTGCCATTGTCGGTGATAACCCTATTGGGTACACCAAAACGGCACACCAGTCCTTTGAAGAACTTGACGGCTGACTGTGATGTGACCTTCCTCACGGCTTCCACTTCTAGCCACTTTGTGAACTTGTCGATTGCAACGTACAAATACTCAAAGCCCCCGACAGCGTGGGGGAAAGGGCCCAGTATGTCGAGCCCCCAGACCGTGAAAGGCCAGGAGAGAGGAATGGTTTGAAGGGCTTGAGCTGGCTGATGAAGCTTCCTTGAATGGAACTGACACGCTTCACACCTGGTGACTAGTGTCGTCGCATCCTGGAGGGCGGTGGGCCAGAAGAAGCCTTGCCGAAATGCTTTGCCGGCAAGGGCCCTTGACCCGATGTGGGATCCACATATGCCTCCATGTATCTCCGCCAACAGCCCCAGTCCTTCCTCTCGAGGAATACACTTCAATTTCACGCCGTTCGGCCTCTTTCTGTACAGGACGTCATCGACGAACTGGTACATAGTAGAGCGACGGGCTACTTTTTCCACTTCTTCTTGCTCCTCAGGAAGTTCCCCTGTTTGGAGGAATCGGACAGTATGCTGTGCCCACGCTGGAGCCTAGGGCTCGACGGCGAGGACTAAAGGCGTTTCCTCTGCTATCGGAGCGGCTGTCTCCATGGCAAGATCTTGATGCTCTGTCGGAGCTAGCCGTCCCATGGCGGGCTCAGTGTCTCCGGCAACATCCTTGCCGGCGGCTACGGGGAGCTCGGCGGGAAAGTACTTGCCGGACCCTGATTTTCTCCTCTTGTTCTGCTCTGTTGATGGATCAACGGATCGCTGAGTTAGCCGAAGCACAAAGGTACCTGGTTCCACAGGTAGCTTGAGGGCAGCGCGTTTTGACAGGTAATCGGCGATATCATTCTCCGCTCGGGGAACGTATTCTGCCTGTATACCGTCAAAATGCTCTTCCAGCTTTCTCACTTCATCGACGTAGGCCTTCATCAACGGGCTCTGGTAATCCTTGTTGACTTGCTTGACGACAAGTTGCGAGTCGCCTCTGACGACGAGTTTCTTGATTCCAAGGTCCGCCGCGATCCTAAGGCCGGCAAGCATCCCTTCGTACTCAGCTGTATTGTTTGTTGACACCTCCCTGGGGAAGTGCATCTGGATCACGTACTTGAGGTGCTCTTCGGTGGGCGCGACAAGCAGTACGCCAGCCCCGGCGCCCTGTAAGGAGAAAGCTCCATAAAAGTATATGATCCAGTTGCAACTTGCCTCCTTGCCGGGGAGAGCAGTCTCTTGGGTTTCTTCGTCAGGCGTCGCGGTCCATTCTGCAACGAACTCCGCTAGGACTCGGCTTTGAATCATCGAGGTACTCTCAAACTTGAGGCCAAAGCTGGATAGTTCCAGTGCCAACTCTATGATCCTTCCCGTTGCGTCTGGATTGTGCAATATCCGTTGCAGAGGGAGGCGAGTGACGACAATGATTTTGTGCGCCTGGAAGTAGTGACGCAGCTTCCTCGAGGCCATAAGAAGGCCGAAGAGCAATTTCTGCACACCGGAGTACCTCAATCTAGCCCCCTGCAGGAGGGAACTAACAAAGTAGACCGGGTGCTGCATCATTTTCTTCTTCGGCGGCACTTCAATTGGCTGCGTCGTCTCGGCATCGGTGGCATCGGGCTCTGTCGCTGCTATTACCTCATCATCAATTTCTCTCTGTGCCACTAGTGCGGCGCTGACCACCTGGTTCATTGCGGCCAGGTACAGCAGCAACGGTTCCTGTGGCCTAGGCGCAACTAGTATTGGCGCGGAGGAGAGGTACCTCTTCAAATCTTGCAATGCTGCTTCGGCTTCTAGCGTCCACTCCATCGGGCCCACCTTTTTCAAAGTTTTTAAAAAGGGAAGCGCGCGCTCGGTGGACTTGGAAATGATCCTGCTCATGGCGGCAACGCAACCAGCAAGCCGACGCACATCCTTGACTCGCTTGGGCGCTTCAATCTGCTCTATAGCTTTGATCTTGTCCGGATTGGCCTCTATCCCACGCTGTGACACAAAGAACCCGAGAAGCTTGCCAGACGGGACGCCGAAGACGCACTGCTCAGGGTTCAGCTTGAGATTGATCTTGCGTAGGTTTGCAAATGTTTCTTGTAAATCTGATATGAGGGTTGCCCTATTCTTGGTTTTGACCACTATATCATCCATATAAGCTTCCATATTTCTATGGAGCTGGGGTTCAAAACCAATCTAGACCGCCCTTGCAAACGTTGAACCAACACTCTTCAACCCGAAAGGCATCCGTATAAAGCAATACGTACCACATGGGGTGATGAATGACGTTTTCTCTTCATCTTCCCTTGTCATGAAGATCTGGTGGTAGCCGGAGTAGGCATCGAGGAATGACAACAGATCACACCCAGCTGTGGAGTCAACAATCTGGTTGATGCGCGGCAACGGGAAGGGGTCTTTGGGACAAGCCTTATTAATATCTGTGTAATCAATACACAGCCTCCACTTCCCATTTGCCTTGTGCACTACCACCGGATTGGCCAACCACGTTGGATGGAGCACCCCTCTTACCAAACCCGCTGCTTCCAGTTTCCGGATCTCCTCTGTGATGAACTCTTGTCGTTCCAAAGCTTGCTTTCTGACCTTCTACTTGACGGTCCGCGCATGAGGACAAACAGCAAGGTGGTGCTCAATCACCTCCCTGGGAACGCCGGGGATGTCGGATGCTTGCCATGCAAACACATCAAAATTCGCCCGCAGGAAGGTGACGAGCGCGTATTCCTATTTGTCATCAAGGGTGGAGCACTACTAGGAAAAGGGCTATAGATAGGATTGATACTAATGGCGCACCATGGAAGCAGTGCGCCACTACTATATACTAATGGCGCACTGGTTGGTGATGCGCCATTAGTGTGGAAGACACTAATGGCGCACCAGAAACTGGGTGCGCCACTAGTATTAAATTATTAGTTTTTCCATTTTTCCATACATACTAATGGCGCATCAGGTCGAAGTGCGCCATTACTAGTTCTAAGTAGTAATGGCGCACCAAGCAGACAGTGCGCCATTACTGTAAAAAAAATTATTCTTTTTTTTGCAAAACTACTAATGGCGCATCGTTTCACAGTGCGCCATTACTAGTTTAAACTAGTAATGGCGCACTATTACCCGGTGCGCCATTAGTATATATATATATATATATATATATATATATATATATATATATATATATATAT
>NC_041386.1:27371768-27452760 GCF_002162155.2 Triticum dicoccoides
CCCCGCCCCACGTCGCCGCGGCCCCTACGTGCGCCGCCGCCCCCGCGCCCCCACCACTACAGCTCCGCCATAGCCGACGCCTCCGCGACCTCGCCGTCGCCGACAGCCTCCCCGCGTCGGCCCCTGCCCTGCGCCGCCTCTACCTCAGTCCGGTCACGGGGTGCAGGACGACGACCGCGGCCGCCGGCCTCCCCACGACCAACCGAGGCGCCCAGGAGGCCTCCCGGACGACCAATCGAGCCATCCCTTCGACGACGCCGCCGCCAACCCCAACCCTGACCCCAACCCCTCCGGCGACCGGCCGCGCCCGCCCAGGTACCTCTCCTCCTTCCTCCTTCCTTCCTCTCCTCCTTCCCCATGGAGAAAATGATATAGCTCCTCCTACAACATGTATAGATCAATCAGTTCAGTTCTAGTGCTGCTGGACTTTTGCACCATACAAAAATGTACTACTAGTTGAAAATCTTTACTTGAGAGAGCTTCATAAGTAGAAGGTTCCAAAGAATAAAAACCAGTACTAGCACACTAGCACAATAGTACTGCCACCTCCCAGTAAACAGCAGGGTCTGGTCAGCAATGTAGTTAATTAGTCAGGGCCCGAAAGCCTGCAAATGCATGTACACACAGGTAGGGAATGTAAGATGAAGCATGTACTTTACCAACTAATCTAATGGGCTGGCACAAAGTGAAAACCAAAACAATAGTTAATCAAGCAGAGGTAGATTAGATTAGATGGCAAAAAGCACAAATGTCCCTGCCTATCCATTTTTTTCTCAAGTTGAGCTGGTAAGTTTCAAATGTTCAATGATGATGTAGGAAAAAATTGGATGAAGAAAGATGTGTGTGGCTGCCTGAGAGAAGTATTTGCACAAACAAATTATAATTAATGTGTTGATGAAATTTTGGGTTTTCAAATTGGAACCAAAAACTTCAGTTAACACTCATTTTTTAGTTAACTCCTTACAGTTCAGATCATATTTTGATTGTCAATAATAGTGGACTTTTATGGCTTTCTTAGAGGCAATACTAGTGGATTTTAGGCTTTTTTACATGCAATAATAGTGGAATTTTAGGCTTTTTTGGAGGAGTGTGTTTCATGCCGGCCTATAGTGATGAATTAGTCAGAGGATTGTGCCTTAGGATTGTGCCAAAGCTACCCATTGTATCTATTTGCTTGTCCTTCAAATAGGGGCAAGACTGTTACAGAAAAATTAGTTGCAAGCATATTGTGATTTACTTGCAAGCATATTGTGCCTTAGTTACAGAAAAATTACTTGCAAGCATATTGTGGTGACCCACACTTTGTTGGTTCACACTCATTGAGTTCGCTCGTGAAGGGCCGCTGCTGCTTGAGGCCCTTGAGAGGCCCTTCGTGTCATGATGATTTTGCAGGTACCCCGAGAGGCCCTTGAGTTTGCCGGAATGTCGATTAACTTCCGTTCTGGCAAATTCGGGTACTCCATATGTCCTATTTTCAGCAAAGGTCATGCTGAAATTTTCCGTGAATTTTAGCATGACTTTGCTAAAAATCGGACATATGGGGTACTTGCTACTAATGCATGGGCCGGGGTATCTTAGTACTTAATTAAGTAGGATCAACTGCCCCTTTATTCTTGCTGTATTAAACCATAGGTGGCAATAGAGCCAAGTGATTAGTGCCAAGTGATTAGGCCCAACCTAGGGTGCCTCGGCATCGATAAACCCTAAATGATGAAAACTTAACTTGGCTGCCCCGGATGCCTCGGTGTCGATGAGAACCTAAATGATGTACGCTTAGGCTTTTAGGGTGCCTCGGCGTCGACAAACCCTAAATGATGAAAGCTTAGGCTTTTAGGGTGCCTCGGTGTCGACAAACCCTAAATGATGAGACCATGATCTTGTTCCTTGACAATAACCAACTTTTTGACCAAACTTTTTTCCTATTTAGAGCGAAACATGGCCCACAACGATGAGGCCGGTGGTTCGGGTGGCAAGCAATTCTGGGAGCTGTCCCAGGATATGTCGTCATCATCATCGGACGACGAAAGTCTCCCGGCGGAGTGCGACTGGTGCCATGACGATCGAGGTCTGTGCGACATGCCTCTGCTGGACGATGATCGGCGCTTCAGCAGTAAGCTCGAGGAGACCTTCGAAGTTGAAACGGTACACAACGACGACAAGTGTTATTTTCATAATTAAGCATGACTTCAACTATTTCAACGTGTAATTTTCATCTTTTACAATTCGAGTATAGCTTATCCCATGCCATGCAAGACGCTATGTCTTGGAGAGGATGGATTTTGAAGACCATGAAATTTCTGAAACAAAGAAAATTCACCTAAGGACTCATCATGATGTGGACTTTGAAGTAAATCTATATAATTCTGAGAGCGTAACCCATTTTGGTTGCTAAAATTGGGAAGCATTTTGCAAGATGTATGGTTTTGATGAGGGTATTCTTATCACCATGGATCTTGGTAATCCTGACATCAACCAAGACAATATGGACATTTGGGTCCTTGTTGATACGCCTCCAGTTCTACCGCTATGTGAGTTTCTCAAACATAGTTATTAGCTAATTTATATTGTTTATTTCAAAATAGTTGATAGCTTATTTCCATTGACAGCTTATTTTTATTGTTCAAAGAATGTGCGGGAGATGGTAGACAAAACCCACTACACCGATGGCTCCGAATTAACAACTTACAAGGAGAAAAATCATTTGGTCGGATTTTGTACTGACATTGAGAATTACAATATCTACAATCAAACTCCTCAACATTATGGTAAATACGTGCCACTAGTGCATGTGTTCAACTACGGTAACTACCATGGAGATACCCTGGTAAGATTTTTACTATTACGACATTCGTGCATCTTTTGCATACTTCTAGAACTAGTACATCATTGCTAACTATGAAGTTATTACTATGTTTTTCAACAGATAATCCCAGAGAATTGTGTGCCTCATATGATGTATCTGAAAGGTAGTTTTAATGTTTTGAACATACAGCCAGGTCGTCCTACGAATCTCAACTGTCCATACAAGATTTCTAAAAGAAGTGGAGACATGAAAATCGAAGGATGGAAAAAATGTATGGACAGTCGTAAGGAGCTTCTTGGAAGCGAAAGGAAGCAAAGCGCAAGAATTGGAGACAGGATGTTCTCCATTCTCCATAATGGAGAGTCAGGGTCTATATTGTTTTATGCTATTTTAGCTTAAATAGGGTATTTAGGTCCTGCCTAATACTGATGATCATGTGCTAAGAACAATTAAGTAGGGTTGGTTCGAAGACTATCAAGATGATGATCGTATGACTTGTTATGAATAACGAGTAGAAGTTATATGATGATGATAGTAGGACTTGTTAGGATTAGTATTACTTCCGACAAACTCGATACTCGCGGTCTTGAGACTTGTAATGTTTTATCTTTGTTCGGTCTTTTGAATTCGGAGACTAATATGATGAATTGTATTCGGAGACTAATCTTCTATTGTATTCGATGAATCTGATGTTGCTGTGTGCTGCTGTCTATATTCTGTCTAATAATATATTTTATATTCTGTCTAATATTATATTTTGTAACCTGCGCAAAAATCAGAAAAGGAAAAAAAACAAATATTCATACTAATGGCGCATCACCACCAGGTGCGCCATTAGTATGCCAAAGGATACTAGTGGTGCATCAACAGAGAATGCGCCATTAGTATGACAAGGCCATGCTTACGTATGGCCCCCCGGGAGGCACACTAATGGCGCATGTTGTTACATACAAATGGCGCACTAGTTGGTGCGCCATTAGTATACCAGATACTAATGGCGCACCTGTGGTGCGCCATTAGTAAGATATACTAGTGGCGTGCTACTAATGGCGCACTGGTAATGCACCATTAGTAGGAAAAACCAGTGCGCCATTAGTAGGCCTTTTCCTAGTAGTGGAGCTTATGGTAAAAGCTCCTCCCGTGCCCTCCTCCTTGACAGAAACCTTCTTGGTTCCCGACGGTGTGGCCCTGGACTTCTTGTTTCTGTCGGCGGAGCTCTCTGGCATGTCCTCGACGGGAGAGCTACACTCCAAAGAGGTGCGCTTGCTGGAGTGGGTGCCTGAGGTCTCATCGGTCTTCTTCTTTTGCCTTCCCGGGGCTCCAGCGGCAGGAGCAAGCGCCTTAGTAGTGGCGGCTGCTGCAACTGCTTGTTGGTAGAGTTGGTCAGCGCAAATTAGTGCATCCTTCTTGCCTGATGGGACGGTAATAATCGTCACAGGCCCCGACATCTTCAGGGTGTTGTAGGCGTAATGTGACGCCGCCATGAACTTGGCCAGCGCTGGGCGGCCAAGGATCCCGTTGTAAGGCAAGGGGATCTTGGCAACGTCGAACACAATCCTTTTTGTCCCGTAGTTCAGATCACTCCCAAAAGTCACGGGCAACGTGACCTTTCCCTTTGGTTGACTTATTCTTGGGTTGACCCCCTGAAACGTGCCCGTCTCTTCGAGGTCTTCATCAGGAATCTGCAATTTCTTGATCACGACAGGCGAGATTAAGTTCAGACCAGCCTCGCCATCGACTAGCATCTTTGTCACCTTGAGGTTGCGTATTGTTGGTGAAACCAACAATGGCAAGCACCCGACTGCAGTAGTGCAATCAGGGTGATCCTCAGTGTCAAAAATGATAGGTGTGCTGGACCACTTCAGCGGCCTTTGGGCATCAAACGACGGTTCCGCCGCTGTAATCTCGCGCGCCCACTGTTTAAGCTGGCGGTGAGAGGTATGCAGCGAGGCACCGCCATCAACACACATGGCCTCTATAGCTTTCTAAAATTCTTGGTCACCAGACTCATCGCCCTCTTCGTGATCATCGTCTTCTGGCTTTTTGTCACGGCCCCGGGCGGGCCTCTCCCATTGTTTATCTTTGCCGCGACGGCCCGCCTGGCCGTCACGCTTCTTGCCGGACCCCTCAGCACCGTCCTGGCCTTTCTCCTTGTCCCGCCTCTCATATTCAGCCCTCTACTTCTCAGCAAGGAGCTCAACCTATCGGCAGTTCTGGAGATCATGGCCTTTGGTGCGATGGTTCTTGCAGTATTGCTTGTCGGAGTTTCCTGGCTTCTGGGCAGCCGCCAAGGCCCGGCAAGCGACACATCCGGCAATTTCCTTGCCAGGGTCATCTGCCTTGGTTTTCTTGGCGGAGCCTGCGTCGTCAGATCCCTCGACGGCAAGCATAGCTTTACCTTTGCGCTTCCTGTTGTGGCGCCGACCTTTCTTCGCCGGGGCGGCAATATCCTCATCTGAGGAGTCGGTTTCCACGCCGGCATATTCGCCGGCGTACTTCCTTCCCTTTTCAGCTTGGGCACATCTATCAGCAAGAACATAGAGTTCTGCCACATCTTTCACCTTGTTCATTGCCAGTTCTTCGCGCATCTTGCGGTTACGCACATTCTGATGGAACGCGCTGATGATGGCGGCAGGGTGAACATCAGGGATATTGTACTTTACCCGGCTGAACCTCTGTATATACTTGCGCAGACTCTCGCCTCCCTTCTGGGGAATGACATGCAGGTCGCTTGCTTGGCCATGGGTTTGGTGACCTCCAGTAAAGGCACCCACAAACTCATGGCACAAATCTGACCAGGAGGAAATAGAGTCTACCGGCAAGTGCATCAACCACGACATGGCGTTGGGTTTAAGAGCCAATGGAAAGTAATTCGCAAGAACCTTATCATCACGGGCTCCGGTGGCTTGCATCGCGATAGTGTAGATGCTGAGGAACTCAGACGGGTGAGTCTTGCCATTGTACTTTTCGCCAACGTCAGGTTTGAAGGTGCGGTGAGTGGGCCACTGGAACTTTCGCAGCTCACGGGTAAAAGCCGGACAGCCTACCTCGTAAGGTAGGCCTCCAAGGCTCTCCAGGGCCGGGTGGTTCACAGCAGGCCCTGCTCGACTGTCTGACTAGTGGTGCGCTCCGCGCCGGCGCTCGATAGTGGTTCGAGCGTCTTCATGGGCTCGTTCCCGAAGAACTTGGCGTTGGTCACAGTGGGTCCGCGGGTCAGACGATGCTATGGAGATGTCGTCGCCCGCGACATTGCGACGAGCCGGCGTCCGCGGTACCGGATGGGGAAGAGGTGAATGCACCGTGGTCGCGGCACCACCGGCTTTTCCGCCACTGGTCCGCGGGACTCCATCGGAGCATCGACCCGGGGGCCCCACCGGACTTGGTTTGTCTTTGTTGGCCACCGCAACAAGGCTTCGGATAGTGGCTCTCCATTCATCGAGTTTCCCCGTAGTGGGAGGAAAGTCGAGGAGCAACTGCGCGCGCGCCAGGGCCTCTGCTGGCGTCGGTGGCGGCAAAACCTGCACGGATCGCGACGCGCTTCGACTTCTGACCATGTCAGAAGGAGCTCTATCACGACCCCGTGGTCGCATGCCGTTTTCACCAGCGCCTCGGCGAGTGGGCAGGTCTTCTACGTCCCGGGAGTGGCGCTCGGGGCTCTTCCCACGGGACGCCCGGGATCTTCGGCGTGATTACGCCATTCGTCGCGTGCTGCCTGGGAGGAGCGCGCTATTGGCGCCGGCGTGGGAGTCTTGGAGGCCCTTGCGTCGCCTTCGGGCGGGGCGGTGATGACCCTGGAAGGCCTCGCTCCACCTGCGAAGGGCTTGGCTCCGCCTTTGGATTTGGCGACGTGTGGCCCGTTACCAGGCGCACAAACATCGCCGCCTCCCAAACTCCGGCTACTAGGATGGTGTTGATGTTCGCAAGCAGCGCCCCGGGTCCTTTCTGCGATCGGTCCGCTGCTTGCCCGCATCGGGACGGGCTATCCGGCTTCCGACTTGCCAACCGCCACCGTCGTCTTCTTCTTGGGCGCCATGATGATGAAGAAGCGTCGAACTAACTGCTAAAGCCGATTCTCACAACCGATCCCCTACCTGGCGCGCCAAAGATGTCGGTGGGAACAACACCTATGGGATCACAAGAATCCCTACTGTGGTTAGCGGGGCACGAGGTCGTGAGAAGAGCGGATCTAACAGGTAGCACACAATTTGTTTATCCAGGTTCGGGCCGCGAGGATGCATAATACCCTACTCCTGCTTTGGTGGATTGTATATCTGTGTTCTTGAGCTAGCTATGGAGCGTGAGGAGCTCCAAAAAGCCGAATCCTTCTCCTGGTCGCCTCGGGCCTCCTTCTATAGAAAAAGGGGTTGCCATAGTGGCACACAGGAGGTGGAAAGGGTACAGTGATGCGAGGTTATCCCTCGCATTACATGACAAGGCGCATTTAATGCGTCTTGCTTAGGTGTCCTTGCTTTATCGGGGTCGGGGGAGAAACCTGTCTCGTCTGTCGCCGCTCCTTCTTGTGTCGACACGCGCCCTGGCCAGCGACGCCTGCGATGCCACGTAGGTAGGCAGGAAGCTGAGGTGGCGCAGTGGTGGGTCTTCACGAAGATCTGCATGCCGCCACACAGGTGCCTGCCCAGCTAGTTGGGTCGGCAGCTGTATGCATGCGGTGGTGGAGGTTTAGTTGGCGTGGGCTTGATGGTGGACCTGCGGGTGTCCTCGGAAAGGGCCTTGCCAGGGCCCCGACAAGGGTCTTGTCGAGGCGCCTGCTGTGCCGGGGGCCTTGTGGTCTTCCTCGGCTGGGATCCCGCCAAGGGTTGTCGTCTCCTTAGTGCGTATCTGATCTTGAATGTCGTCACAAAGATCTGCATGCCGCCACGGGGATGTCTCCCGAATCCTTGCCCTTTGGGGGCAGTGGAATCAAGGGTGATTTGCTCCGTAGGCGCGGGATGAGTCGCTGCAGCAAGGGTCTTGCCGGGGCTGCTAGAACTGTCTCCCGGCAAGGATCTTGCCGGTGGAGTTCGCTTCGTCCCCTTTGCTCTTCGTGGTCTTGGCCTTGGCGTCGTTCTAGTTCTCTTGAGCTTCGGTCTTACCCTGGCTCACCTCCCTTGCCTTGCTTGGTATGGTGGTATCCGCGGCTTAAACTGCCCGTGCACAGTTATAGGGGTACAAAAAGTGTACCCCTCTTTTTGTACACCGACATGCGTTTTGGGAAAGGCCTGGTGCCTGTGAAGAAGGCGAATGCCTGTGAAGATGCTGCGTTTTGGGAAAGGCCCGGTGCCTGTGAAGAAGGCGAATGCCTATGAAGCTGCTGCGTTTTAGGAAAGGCCCGGTGCCTGTGGAGAAGGCGAATGCCTGTGAAGCCGCTGCGTTTTGGGAAAGGCCCGGTGCCTGTGAAGAAGGCGAATGCCTGTGAAGCTGCTGCGTTTTGGGAAAGGCCCGGTGCCTGTGAAGAAGGCAAATGCTTGTGAAGCTCGCCACCCATGACACTCTCATGTAATAATGAGTGGGGCTGTACACGCCCCGGAGTGTCGGAGTGCCGCCCTCGGGCCTCGGGGGCTCCCGCCCACGCCCAGTAGCAGCACTTAGCTCCGCGCTGGTGAGAAGACATCGAAGACTAGAATAGGTGCCGGACGCGGCTTTCCCATTTGCTTTCTACAGTTGGCCTGTTTACTTCAGTTTGAGGTTCTATTGGAGTTGTTGACGTTCCTGGCTTGTGACTCTTTGTCTTTCTCGCACAAGTCTCATGAGGGAGGTTCGCAGGCGCCTTCGCGAGGGTTTTCTGCCCCGATCATTTGGAGCTTTCCTATCCAAGTCCTCTGCGGGAGCACCCCTCCCAGTCTATGCCCCACAGGCATCGCGACACGAGCGCAGGACCTGGGCCGATCGCCCCCACAACCAAGACCGTAAGTTACCCCTCCTACTGATCCTTGCAGGGCACGAAGCACACGACGAGGCCACGGCCTCGGGAGGCGAGGACCGTGCCAAGCCCCACCGAGCTAAAATAGTTCCCGCACATGGGTGCGCGGCGTGGAAACACAGCACAGAAATAGCAGAAACAGCGCGATGGTTAAACAACAGCAGTTCTAACACGCCCCCGTGGGGCCCTACATTACTTTCTATTTCCGCGCAGGATAATAAAGAAAACGAAACGGGCGCGATTCGTCCTGCGCCAACCCACAGCGAAGGCTCGAGCTGCTCCTAGGGCTCAGGTGGATCCCTCCTCTCGCTTCACCGGGGCACGATGGCGGGCTGACCCGCTACTTTCACCCTGGCGGGCTCGACAGCGCGGGGGCTGGTCGCGGCCACCGCTGGAGGAGCTGCTGCCTGAGAGGGGGTCGCCGAAGCTCAGCGAACCCCGAGCACCGCCGCCTGCACGCCAGTCGCCATCTTCATCCTGGTCAGTGCCGGGGCTGGGCAGGCGGCCGCGGTCGTCGTCTTCAGGGCAGCACCCGGCACGGCGACCATCTTCCCCGAACACCCTCACATAGAGGGTGGCGTCACCATCAAACTTGAAGTACAGGGTGCACCATCGGCCCAGGCCACGCGCCCGGGCAAACGTTTGCCAGCCGTGTGTCAGAGCCCCATTCCCAGAAACAGAGACCTCCAGCGAAGCCCAGGAGGCCCTGCTGCAGCAGCCGTCTGCCTGGAGCTAGAAGCCGCACCGAGCACTGACCGGCAGTTCATCTACGAAGAAACAGGGGAGCTGGAGTCGGGTGCTGGATGAGTCCACCGACCACACGACAAACTCCGGCAGCACCTCCGCAGACCGAAAGCGTGGCCTAGGGAGGCGCACACCCACGGCGTGCCCCCCGTCGACAACCGGGCCTGCACTACCGCGCAGGGAACCACCTCCATGGCCGCGAGAGGCCACCACGGGGACCGTGGTATACTTGCGAGGGTGGCCTCGGCCGCACTTGGTCGGGGGGGAGTCAGGCCCTGCCTGGGGGGCCTTTCCTTTCTCTGCGGCCAAGAATGTCTTTGGGGCCATGAGGACGGCGAGTAGCCAAGAAGAAGAAAAGGAGCAGCAAGAAGGGACGGGCTGAAGGGGCTCACGCAGCCCCGTACTTATAGCCGGAGGAGACCAACCACCGAGCACCACGATAGCAGGTAATCATGACCGGTCTCTGCATGCAGGGACTTGTCAAGTCGTGCGGTCACCGAGGCATCGCGGGGAAGCGCATACGCCCACGTCCAGTCAACCGCCATGCGCCGCCCAAGGCCGCAGGCTGTTGGGGCCCGCGGTGCTTCGCGCTTACCCCTTGGCTTCCCTTCTAGGCCAAGCCCGGGTGCGCCTTGGGCCCGAGGGCTACTGTCGGCGTTCTGGGAACGGGGGTCCCCAGACTTGCCTGCCTGCGGCCTGCAGCGTGGCTCAAGTGGGGGCCCAGCATAGCCCATCTTCATCAGCTCAAGCTCAAGACCCTCGCGAGGGGCCAAGCCTCGCGGGGCGGACGACGGGAAGCTTCCTCAGAGGCAGCCTCGTCAGGCAGGCTCGCGAGGAGGTGGAGAGATCAAGGCGGGGATACCTCGAGAGGAGCCCGTGACGCAAGCCATGACGATCGAGGCCAGGTGGGCGCCGGCCTGCGCAGTGTCCTTGTTTCCCCTTTGGTGCAAAGGGGGCAAGCACAGGCCAAGGCACCAGGCAAAGGTTACCATTTCGGTGCAGCGAGACCAAGACCAGTAGAGCGGCAGGACGGAGGTCACCGTGGAGCCCCAGACGGCGTCATCACCAGTACTTTTGGCAGCCGAAGACCACCTTTGGTCAGGATAACTAGTACTAGATGTTCCCCTTCAAGATGGCCAATTGTTAGCGCCCTTCCCGCTCATTATTTGGGGAGAGGCACAGGGCCTCTATAAATATAACTAGCCACACAGAGTAGAGGGACATCTAGAAATCTGGTAGAGCCCAAGCAGAGAGAGAGAGAGAGGCGACTGAACTCACCCTAGCAGTTCATCGCACCAGCTCAAGAACAACTCTCGCGAGGCTGTTCTTCCCTTGTACTATTTATCATCGGCCCCTGAGACAATCCACCACACCACACACTAGAGTAGGGTATTACACCACAAAGGTGGCCCGAACCAGTATAAACCTCATGTCCCTTGTGTTGTTCGTTGTTTCCATCTTAGATCACGCGAGGAGATTGGACGTAGATCGGTAGGGGAGAGATCTCCACGCGCACCCCAGTGTTCGAACCTCAAGGGTCTGCCGGAACCCGAAATCCGACAGCGGGGTTATGCCCAAGAATATGCATTTTCATCTTATGCTTCCAACTACCAATATTAGTACCATCAAATTAAGGACCTCTACGGTGGTAATTTCCCTCGCTAGTAGCCATACTCTCCTAAGTTGTGAAACCAAGTCTATGATCACCAAAGCTATGGAAATCAAGGCAAATGGAGACCAAAGCTCTGATACCACTTGTAGGATCGAATGTATGTCTAGAGGGGGGTGACTAGACTACTTGACCAAATAAAAATCTAGCCTTTTCCCAATTTTAAGTCTTGGCAGATTTTAGCAACTTAGCACAAGACAAGCAATCAAACTACACATGCAATTCTAAGAGTATAGCAGCGGAATGTAAATCATTGCATATGAAGGTAAAGGGGAGGAGTTTGGAGGGAGAAAATGCAATGTAGACACAGAGATTTTTGGCGTGGTTCCGATAGGTGGTGCTATCGTACATCCACGTTGATGGAGACTTCAACCCACAAAGGGTAACGGTTGCGCGAGTTCACTGAGGGCTCCACCCACGAAGGGTCCACGAAGAAGCAACCTTGTCTATCCCACCATGGCCGTCGACCACGAAAGACTTGCCTCACTAGGGTAGATCTTCATGAAGTAGGCGATCTCCTTGCCCGTACAAACTCCTTGGTTCAACTCCACAATCTTGATGGAGGCTCCCAAGTGACACCTAACCAATCTAGGAGACACCACTCTCCAAAAGGTAATAGATGGTGTGTTGATGATGAACTTCTTGCTCTTGTGCTTCAAATGATAGTATCCCCAACACTCAACTCTCTCTCACAGATTTGGATATGGTGCAAAGATGATTTGAGTGGAAAGCAACTTGGGGAAGGCTAGAGATCAAGATTCGTGTGGTTGGATTGGAATGTCTTGGTCTCAACACATGAGTAGGTGGTTCTCTCTCAGAAAATGAATGATGGAAGTGTAGGCACATTCTGATGGCTCTCTCCACGAATGGAGGATGGGTGGACGGGTATATATAGCCTCCACACAGAATATAACCATTACACACAATTTACCAAACTCGGTGGGACCGAATAGTGACACTCGGCCAGACCAATTCAGTTCAAAATGTGAATGTTAGGCTTTTTGGTGGGACCGACATGATCAACTCGGTGGGACCGATATGCTAGGGTTAGGGCATAACTTGATCTCGATGAGACCGATCACATGAACTTGGTGAGACCGATTTCAGTAATAGGCAAACAACGCGTTGGTCAGGCAAACTCGGTGGGACCGATCGCTCATTTCAGTGAGACCGAAATGTTACGAAAAGGAAACAGAGAGTTTGCATTGCGAACTCAGTGGGACCGATCGCTCATTTAGGTTAGACTGAAACGTTATGAATGGAAACAGGGAGTTTGCAATCCCATCTCGGTGAGACCGAGATCCCTATCGGTGAGACCGAACTGATTAGGGTTCTAGCTATGGCTATGTCAAATGAACTTGGTGGCACAGGATAGATCAAATCGGTGGGGCCGATTTGACTTTAGGTTTAGGACATATGTGGAAATGGGAAAGTGGTTGAGGGCTTTGGACCATATCACTAAGGACTTTGAGCAAGCAAGCCATTAAGCAACACATCATCCCCTTTTAATAGTATTGGCTTTTCCTATGGACTCAATGTGATCTTGGATCACTAAAATGAAAATGTAGAGTCTTGAGCTTTTGCCAATATGTGTCCGTAGCATTTTGAGGGGTCCATATCTCTAGTCCATGCCATGCCAATCATTGAACTTTTTGAAATGATCATCTTGAAAGAGTATTAGTTCAATGAGCTATATGCTGTTAAGAATTACCAAAACCACCTAGGGCTTGCACTTTCAGTAAACAAAGCTATGTTCATTAAACAAGAAGCCCCCAAATAATAATTCAATCCAGGTGTTTCAAGATGGATCAGTAGGGTAGTCATTTCTATGCTCAATGAGCGGGAAGCCCCCAAGTCATTTGTAAACAAGGCATACAAGCCAGATCAAGAGGGTAGTCATAGCTATGCTCAATAAGCAGGATGCCCCCAAGTGACCTTATGAATTGACAATAAAGAATTAGATTCTCAGAAATGAAATGACAGAGGCCCTGAATTATCAGGGATGCCGGCTTTATTATACTAATCATAATATATACATTGGTAGAAGTATGTACATCACAAGAGCCGGTGGTTCAGGTGTAATAAGGCCGAAGATGAGCAACGTTCCACGGCTGGCGGGTCTCCTCCTCAGACTTGCGTGCGTCCTTGTGCTCTCGAACATCAATGAGGTAGTATGTTACGCCCATGATGCGGCTATATCTCCCACGTGTCGAGGCACGACTTAGAGGCATAACCGCATAGTGGTTTTGTTGCAAGAAGGGTCATCTTTGCAACATCCCATGTAATGAACAAGAAAGGGATAAAATAGAGTTGGCTTACACTCGCCACGTCACACAATACTTAAGTAAGTCATACATCATCAGAATACACTCATAATCCGTCTACGGACAACCAAAAGAAAAGGAAGATAAACCCAACTGCTAGATCCCTGATCGTCCCATCTGGGCTCCACTACTGATCACCAGGAAACGAAACATTGTAGCAACCAAGTTTCTCATCGAACTCCCACTTGAGTTCGGTAGCATCACCCTGCACTGGTATCATCGGCACCTGCAACTGTTTTGGTACTATCTGTGAGTCATGAGCACTCAGCAATCTCAAAACCCGCGAGATGAAGACTATTTAAGCTTATGGGTAGGATAAGGCAATGAGGTGGAGTTGCGGCAAGCACTAAGCAAATATGGTGGCTAACACACGCAAATAAGAGTAAGATGAGAAGCTACACAATGGTCATGAAGCTAGAAGTGATCAAGAAGTGATCCTGAAACTACTTACGTACAAACATAACCCAAGACCGTGTTCACTTCCCGGACTCCGCCGAAAAGAGACCATCACAGCTGCACACGCAATTGATTCATTTTAATTAAGTCAAGTGTCAAGTTCTCTACAATGGGATATTAACAAATTCCCATCTGCCACATAACCGCGGGCACGGCCCTCAAAAGTTTACACCCTACAGGGATGTCCCAACTTAGCCCATCACAAGCTCTCACGATCAACGAAGGATATTCCTTCCCGGAAAGACCCGATCAGTCTCGGAATCCCGGTTACAAGACATTTCGACAATGGTAAAACAAGACCAGCAAGACCGCCCGAATGTGCCGACAAATCTCGATAGGAGCTACACACATCTTGTTCTCGGGGCACACCGTATGAACACTACGTACAGCACCCGAAGACACCGGGTGAAGGGGTGGCACCGCAAGTGGCTCTAGGTTGGACCGACACTCAGAGGAGCACTGGCCCAGGGGGTAAAATAAAGATGACCCTTGGGTTTGCAACTCCCAAGGGAAAAAGGCTTAGGTTGTTAGGAAAATGTAAAACCAAGGTTAGGCCTTGCTGAAGGAGTTTTATGCAAAGCGAACTGTCAAGGGGGTCCCATAACCCCAACCGCATAAGGAACGCAAAATCAAGGAACATAACACTGGTATGGCGGAAACTAAGGCGTCAAGAGTGGAACAAAACACCGAGCAAAAGGCCAAGCCTTCCATCCTTTGCCAAGTATATAGATGCATTAATTAAATAAAATATATAGTGATATCCCAACATATCCATGTTCCAATATGGAACAACCTGCAAGGCACCTGCAACTAGCAACGCTATAAGAGGGGCTGAGCAAAAGCAGTAAATTAGCCAAACAACGGTTTGCTAGGAAGGTGGGTTAGAGGCTTGACATGGCAATATGGGAGACATGTTATACAAGTGGTAGGTAGCGTGACATAGCGATAGAACGAACAACTAGCAAGCAAAGATAGAAGTGATATTGAGGGTAATGGTCATCTTGCTTGCAAAGTTCTCCGAGTTGTCGAAAGCTTGCTCCTCATTAGCGTACTCAACAGGTTCCTCATTCACGAACTCATCTCCTGGCTCTACCCAAAACAATAACACAAGCAACGGAACAACAATCAATCACGATGCAATGCATAAGCAACATGATGCAAGACATGGCATGGAATGCAAGGTATGATGTGCAATGCATATGGGTACTCTGGAAGGGAAAGAATGATCAAGGCATAAACTTGTCAAAACAAGTATGCCGCTGGAAAGATGAGGTGATTTTGGTCAAAATCAATATAAGGATCATCAGAAATAGATGAACGGTTTGCAAACGACAAGCAAAAAAGGAAAGATGCAAATCTGCGATTAACAACATCATAGCACTTAGAATGCAACAAGGAACTATGCTACAACACTCCAACATAGCAACCAAGCACATGAACATAAAGTACAGGTGAAGCTCTACAATACATGAACACTAAGCTCCTGCTAGTTATCACTAGTCCAAGCTCAAATTAGCATGGAAAAAATGCAAATGATATCAGCTTCACAGACTTGGAGGAAATACTAAACAAGTCAAAACAGCATCATATAGCAATGTATAGAGCTAAAACCAAAATGCTACGGGGACATATCATGGCAAAAAAGGCATTCCATGCTAGTACTAAATACATAGAACAAAACTCCCTTACTGAACTTTATCCCAAGATGCATAGAAAATATGGTAGCACCCATGCAAACATGGCAAGTTATATGAACAGTTTAAGACTTAGAAGAAAAACAGAGCATGGCAGGAACAGATTCATGATAGCGAATTTGCAAGATCAATTCACCCACCACAAAGCATTTCATGGCATAACAAGGTAACCAACATGAAGTAGACATGTTCAAAAAGGTAAGAATGGCAAGAGCAAGTTCATAGGATACATGTATCACTAGCAACACCCATGGCAAAGTTGAATCTCCTGTTAACAATCTGCCAGGAACAATATTTAGCAAAAGTAGAGCAAGGAAATGACATGCTAGAGTACTCCATAATTGCAACCTGGGGCACGAATGTATAGAGCAATACCACATCTTCAAAACATGCTTACTGAACTATCTTAAATTGTTAATGGATCTCATGATAGAAACAAGTTTACATGGCATCAAAATGTAACAGGAAAAGGACTTAGAAAAACCACAAGTGTCTAAAAACAGCAACATTATGAAGCCTATTTCGCATGTTTATGCTAGTCACCACATGGATCAAAAAATTACAAGACATGCACCTCTGCAAAGATGGCATGATGGAGCTCATAAAACATGTAGACATCATGCTCATAGGATGCACACACAAAATGCAACGAAAATGACAAATCATCAAGTTCTGTTAAATTCCAGCAGACAACATTATATAGCACTTCTGCAATGAGGTTTTGGGAATCAATATGGACAGTAACATGCATGCAAATGACACTCACATGAAGAGCATCACGATATGAACATTTTGATATATCGTATGCATGATTCGGATCTATGGACAAAGAGATATGACATGACAAAGGTAGCATCGTAATATGAGGATTTTTGGGACTTACAAGAAATATGAGGACAACCTCCGGATCGGATCTAGGGTTCCGCACGTGTCCCGAGGAGAGGCCGGAGTAGCTCGCCGAATCTACGCAGGAGATGGACGGAGATGGCGGCCGGAGCGCGGGGAGGCGCCGGCGCGGTCGGGCGGCGGGGTCTCAAGTGAGGGGCCGGCCGGAGGAGGCATCGGGAGCGGGCGGTGAAGCGGCGGAGGAGCTAGGCGGCGGCAGCGACGGTTGGGCAGAGGCGGGCGGTGGCCGGCGAGGGAGTTCGACACGGTGGCACCGGCAGCAAGGGGCGGCGAAGGGCGCGGGCTCGTGTGGGGGCAGCGGTGCCGATCCAGGCCGGGAGGGCCCTGCCTAGGCCCCGGCGGGCCAGTGGCGGCGGCTGGAGAGTCCAGCGGGCGAGAGGGAGGATTTTTAGTGTTTCATCTATGATTTGGAAGGGGGTGCATATTTATAGGTAGGGGGAGCTAGGAGAGTCCAAATGAGGTGCGGTTTTCGCCCACATGATCGTGATCCAACGACGGAGAGCATGGAGGGGGTTTAGATGGGTTAGTAGGCTGTTTTGGAGGGGTGTTGGGATGCAACAAAAGAGGGGCTTTTGCGGTTACCCGGTTAACCGTTGGGGCATCAAACGACCTCCAAATGGAACGAAATTTGATAGGCGGCCTACCGGTGATGTACCAAGGCCACTCAACAATTCTCGACCGATTCGGAGAATATTTTTCTCCCGCTCACGAAACGAGGTTTGAGGGGTGCAACGGGTGAACGAGAGAGCGTCGGATTGTGAAACGGACAACGGGGAAAGACCGGATGCATGAGACGAACACGAATGCAAATGACATGCACATGACGACATGATATGAACAAAATGCAAAACAAAGACAAAAATCCAACCACGAAGGGAATGCCATATCACATAGCCGAAAATGGCAAGAGTCGGAGTTACAAATATGGAAAGTTACATCCGGGGTGTTACAACACTCCACCACTACAAGAGGATCTTGTCCCGAGATCTAGGACTGAAAGAACTCTGGATATTCGGAACGGATGTGATCCTCGCGCTCCCAGGTGGCTTCTCGATCGGAATGGTGTGACCACTTCACTTTCAGGAATTTGATTGACTTGTTGTGAGTCTTGCGCTCAGTTTCTTCAAGAATAGCAAAGGGATGCTCATGATAAGACAAATCTTCTTGGAGGTCAATCTCTTCGAAGTTGATAGTGCGCTCGGGTGTCTTGAAGCACTTGCGAAGTTGTGTCACGTGAAACACATCGTGCACATTTGCGAAGTTGGATGGAAGCTCGAGTTGATAGGCAAGGTCGCCTCTTTTTCCAATGATCTTGAAAGGACCCAGGTATCTAGGGGCAAGATTCCCTTTGATACCGAAGCAACGAGTTCCTTTCATTAGAGATATGCAGAGGTAGACATGGTCTCCGATCTCGAAAGCCAGGTCACGGTGCTTGCTATCATAGTAACTCTTTTGGCACGATTTTGCAGCTTTGATATTTTCACGGATGACTTTACACATTTCTTCAGCTTCTGTGATCAAGTCGTTGCCAACAAGTTGTCGTTCACTAGTCTCTGACCAACTGGGAGGAGTATGACACTTTCTGCCATATAGAATTTCGAATGGGGCCTTGCCCAAACTTGCTTGGAAGTTGTTGTTGTAGGAGAACTCGGCATATGGAAGACAATCTTCCCACTTCATACCGAAAGAGATGACAGAAGCCCTGAGCATATCTTCGAGGATTTGTTTGACTCGCTCTACTTGGCCACTTATTTGGGGATGGAAAGCCGTGCTGAAGCGAATGTTGGTGCCCATGGCCTTCTAAAAGGAGTCCCAGAACTTAGAAGTGAAAATTCTTCTGCTGTCTGAAGAGATCAATAGCAGAATACCGTGCAAGGAGACAATTCTGGAGGTGTATAACTCTGCCAACTGAGCTACTGTGATAGATTCTTTGATTGGAAGGAAATAAGCCACTTTTGTAAGCGTGTCAATGACCATGAAAATAGCAACATTCCCACGCTTGGACTTAGGAAATCCAGTGATGAAGTCCACTTTTATATGGTCAAACTTCCATTCTGGAATAGCAAGAGGTTGGAGGAGACCAGCTGGTCGTTGGTGTTCTGCTTTTACCCTGCAGCAGACATCACATTCATTCACGAATTGAGAAATCTCTCGCTTCATTTGAGTCCACCAATACGACTGCTTGAGGTCATGGTACATCTTCGAACTTCCTGGATGAATGGAAAGGAGAGAATTGTGCGCTTCGTTCATTATGACCTTCCTTAGATCACCTTTAGGAACCACAATCCGGTCCTCGAAGAATAAAGTGTCCTTGTCATCAATGCGATAGCACTTGTATTTGGATAAGCCCTTAGCAATACCATGTTTGACTCTTGAGGGAGTCCTGGATTGGGGGGTCTCCGGACAGCCGGACTATATCCTTTGGCCGGACTATTGGACTATGAAGGTACAAGATTGAAGACTTCGTCCCGTGTCCTCATAGGACTCTACTTGGCGTGGAAGGCAAGCTAGGCAGTACGGATATGGATATCTCCTCCTTTGTAACCGACCTTGTGTAACCCTAACCCCCTCCGGTGTCTATATAAACCGGAGAGTTTTAGTCCATAGGACAACATAAAATCATACCATAGGCTAGCTTCTAGGGTTTAGCCTCTTCGATCTCGTGGTAGATCAACTCTTGTAATACTCATATCATCAAGAATAAATCAAGAAGGACGTAGGGTTTTACCTCCATCAAGAGGGCATGAACCTGGGTAAAACATCGTGTCCCCTGCCTCCTGTTACCATCTGCCTTAGACGCACAGTTTGGGACCCCCTACCCGAGATCTGCCGGTTTTGACACTAACATTGGTGCTTTCATTGAGAGTTCCTCTGTGTCGTCGCCATTAGGCTTGATGGCTCCTTCAATCATCGATAGCGATGCAGTCCAGGGTGAGACTTTTCTCCCCGGACAGATCTTCGTATTCGGCGGCTTCGCCTGCGGGCCAACTCGCTTGGCCATATGGAGTAGATCGAAAGTTACGCCCCTGGCCACCAGGTCAGGTTTGGAAGCTTAAACTACATGGCCGATATCCGCGGAGACTTGATCTTCAATGGATTCGAGCCCCTGCCAAGTGCGCTGCACGGTCTCGATGAGCATGATTTAGCTCTGCCGTCGGACAGTGTTCAGGATATCGCACCGGCAAGCACTCCGACCCTCAATTCGGAACCAGACGCGCCATCCATGGATGGGTGGATAGACCCCGCCACGGAAGCCGTATCCTCAGCGGCGATCGAGCCGAATATCGACCTTACCTTTCATGAGAGCCGTGTTGCCAAACTGCTGGATCCTTCTCCGGCCACGGACTCCGAACCGCCTGCGCCCGTGCCTGTCGAATCTGACTGGGCGCTGATCATGGAGTTTACCTTCGCGGATATCTTTCAGCATTCGCCCTTCGGCGACATACTGAACTCGATAAGGTCTGTCTACTTGTCAGGAGAGTCCTAGCCGAACTATGTCCGGCAGGATTGGTATGCGGATGACGAAGAAATTCGTCGCCCACTCACCACCCATTTAGTAGCCACTGTCGATGACTTAACCGACATGCTCGACTTCGACTCCGAAGACATCGACGGTATGGACGACGATGCAGGAGACGAACAGGAACCACCGCACACAGGGCACTGGACGCCCACTTCATCACATGACGTATACATGTTGGACACACCCAAAGAAAACAGCGATGAGGAACGGAAGGACGCAGTGAAGGGTTGTTCCCTCGAGAAGCAGTCAAAGCGGCAGTGTAAACGCCGCTCCAAATCCCGCATCGGCAGAAATAACGATCATATAGACCCAGCGTTAGAACAAGGTGAACCATTGCCCGACCACGGCAACACGGAAAATCAAGCCGAACAACCCAACCCCATCGAAGATAACAGTCCGGACGACCTCACACCGGACAGGCACCCAGAGCAACAAAATGCCCATCAAAGGCTGGTTGCCACTGCGAGGAGTCTAAAAAAACACAAGCAAAGGCTCAAGGCTGCACAAGACACACTCAAAATCAAATGGAGTGAAGTACTCAACACTGCGGCTAAGTACGGCAGTAATCGCCACACCAAAAGCTATCCGAAGCGAAAGTTGCTACCTGAATTCGATGAGGAGGCCTTAGATCCTCCACAATTAATAAATAAAACGGCCATCCGGTCGGATAGACGACCTCATAGCCAACATAAAGCGACAAACGACGCCGCACATAAACCAGTACGCGATCCGCGTAAGGGCTCGCACCAAAAGGACGGCGCAACCAAATCCATCTATGGACCACGCAAGCGCGCTCCAACATACAATGCAACACAACAAACATCCGAACACCACGGTACACCCAAATACAGGGGTGCCGCACACCCCCTATGTTTCACCGACGAGGTGCTGGACCATGAATTTCCAGAGGGGTTCAAACCCGTAAACATAGAGGTGTACGACGGAACAACAGAACCTGGGGTCTGGATTGAGGACTACATCCTCCATATCCATATGGCTCGAGGAGATGATCTCCACGCCATCAAGTACTTACCCCTCAAGCTCAAAGGGCCAGGTCGGCACTGGCTTAAAAGCCTCCCCGAAAACTCCATCGGAAGCTGGGAAGAGCTCGAAGACGCCTTTCGGGCAAATTTTCAAGGCACATATGTCTGACCACCGAATGCAGACGATTTAAGTCATATAACTCAACAACCCGGTGAGTCAGCCCGAAAACTTTGGAACAGGTTCCTCACTAAAAAGAACCAAATAGTCGACTGTCCAGACGCCGAAGCCTTAGCAGCTTTCAAGCATAGCGTTCGAGACAAATAGCTTGCCAGACACCTCGGTCAAGAAAAGCCGAGAACAATGGCAGCACTAACAAATCTCATGACCTGCTTTTGTGCGGGCGAGGACAGCTGGTTAGCCCGATGCAGCACCAGCGACCCAAGTACATCTGAAGTCAGGGATGGAAACGGGAAATCACGACGCAGCAAGAATAAGCGCCGGAATAAAGAAGATAGCCCGAAGAGCACGATGGTAAACGCCGGATTCAGAAGCTCTCGGCCAGGACAGCAGAAGCCGCCCTCCAAAGGCAACAGAGACGAACTGTCCAGCCTAAACAAAATTTTGGACCAAATATGTCAGATCCATAGCACCCCTGATGAACCTGCAAATCATACACACAGAGAATGTTGGGTCTTCAAGCCGTGCAGCAAGCTCAACGCCGACCACAAGGGGCAGGATACACCAAGCGAAGACGAGGATGAGCCTTGCAAGCAAAGCACGGGGGAACAGAAGAAATTCCCACCAGAAGTCAAAATAGTCAACGTGTTACACGTGTTAAAGGGGAAAAACAAAGCGGCACCCCTAGAAAGACATGCCCGAGGGCCTATCACCACAGAGCTCCGCCACTGGTCGTCCCAACCGATCACCTTCGACCATCGGGATTACTCGGCAAGTATCCGGCGTGCAGGATGGGCTGCCTTGGTATTAGATACAATAATTGATGGATACCACTTCACACGAGTCCTGATGGATGGTGGCAGCAGTTTAAATATGACATATCAGGACACAGTCCGCAAAATGGGGATAGACCCAACAAAAAATTGCCACATCAATGCTACCTTTAAAGGAGTAACGCCAAGCCCAGAGGCTCATTGCAGGGGCTCCCTGATAATAGAGGTTATATTCGGCTTCCCCGAAAACTTCCGCAGCAAAAATTTAACCTTCCACATCGCTCCGTTCCAAAGTGGCTATCAAGCACTGCTCGGACACGAAGCTTTCGCTCGCTTTAACGCAATACCGCATTACGCTTCCCTCACGCTTAAGATGCCCGGTCCACGCGGCATCATCACAGTAAATGGAAATATTGAGCGCTCCTTGCGCGCCGAAGACAGTGCGGCTGCCTTGGCAGCCGCACAGTAAACGGCCTCACCAACTACAACATTTGACAGGTCGTTAAGACCAAGGTCGCGGTTAGACGTGTCCGGCGCAGCGATATGTAACTAATACATGTCTGACGGCCATACCCCTAGTACAATACAAGGGGCTCAACGCGCGCAAACAAGTGGCAATTAATCTCAATCTTACTCATATTGAATTGTACATGGTTTCTTTAGCATAACCTAACTTTTTGCATGATAACTTTTCAGCTAAGTTCCTCTCTTTTACAGATGACCATCGTGCTACACCCGTCCAGGATACGGCACAACGGAGATACAGGCGCAGACGTGCAGCAGGGACCCGTTCCAAGGATTCTTTTTAGATTAAGACCCTGCGTAAACCTTTTTTACTGTCTCTTGTTGCTACACATCCCTTGAATTCTCAGTACAATTGAGAAGGATGCTGACGTCTTGGCATGTGGCCACGTCAGAATAATGCATGTACCTGGACACCAGGGGCTTATTACAAAGGGCACTGTTTAGGCCCGGTTTACACCATAAAAGACCGAATACCTTAGGGAGTGTTCGGTGTCGCGAGTTTGGCCTTATATGCATCAGTTCCGAATCATGTCTTTGGTCAAATGTTGGGTTTGCCCTGCTCCTATGTTTTGCTGCCTTACATTCTGCTCTATCGGCTAAGGCGGCACCAGGAGAGCTACTGCGATTGTGCCCTGGTTCATCCGGACGAGCACCTCAGTAGAGAAAGCCGAAAACTGACTGTCATGATATAGCGTGAGACTGGTCAACCACTCGATGACCTATTGGAATCTTCGGGATTCCTCCGCATTAACGAAGGGCCATTTCCTGGCCAGGCATGTACGCACCCCAAATCCGGATGAGTGCGGAGCCACCAGGGGCTATATAGTAACCCCACTGTCAAACTCCTCTGGCTAAGTGAAAGTGTTAAAGTATTATAGTCTGGTTGCCTAGTTCGCTGCGCTATCACCTCCTTAATAGGACCAAGACGTTGGATTAAGTGTGAATATGCGTCTTCTGCAAACACCCCCGCATTATATGCGTGGGGGCTGAAGTCGACGACTGCAATCTTTTAGGTTATATACATGTATACATAAACGGCCGCACAGGAGGCATCACAATACTTTCGGGCAAAAGTATAAATACAGCCTTGATAAATTCAATAAAACGTTGTTTTTACAATGGGAATACATGTCACTCAAACATAACATTCTTCGAGCACTGGGCCTCTATTGAACGAGCTCCCTCAAGAACTTCTTCAAAATAGTGCTCGGCAGCCACTCGGCCTATGGTCGAACCCTGCGCCGCGACAGTGGTGGCATCCATCTCCGCCCAGTATGTTTTGACACGGGCAAGGTCCATCCGCGAGCCTTCTATGCACACCGACCTCTTCATCGCATTAATGGGTGGCACCGCACCAAGGAACTGCTACACCAAGCTAAAATAGTTGTTCGGATTTGGCCTTTTCGGCCACAGATGATCCACGACATACCTCATGGCGAGTCCGGACAATCTATTGAGTTCGGCCCATTCGGCAAGCTGATCAGTCAATGGAAGCGGACGCTCTGGAACGTTAAATTGTGACCAGAATAGCTTGTCCACTTCACGATCTGTTTGATCTCGGAAGTATTCGGCCGCATCGACAATGCTCGCCGCCAAGTCCAGATATGCGTTGGCCGAACTCCACAGCCGATCCAGAGGGGCATACCGTGGATCTCCGAACTTCCTCCGCAGCATAAAGGGCTTCCCAGCCACAATGTCCCCGGCTTCACGCAGTTCCTCCTTCTTTGCTGTCATTGCAGAGCGGGTGTCTTTGGTCGCCATTGTGGCCTTTTCGAGGTCCGTAGCCTTCGCCCGGTTTTCTTCTTCAAGAAACTGGCAGTGGTCAGTAGTATCTTTTAACTTCACAGCCATTTTGGCCATTTTCTCTTTGCTCTCGCTATGCGCGGCCTTCTCGGCTCTCAACTCTTCGGCCGCCTTCAAAGCGGCCGCATTACTACTCCTTGCTTGCTCCTTGGCTCGGGCAAGCTCTGCCCGAAGGGCCTCCACGGTGGCAGCTCCATCTGCATTCACAACATAATAAAGATACTGGCATCACGCTGCTCTTACTATGTGACATTCACTATAAACATCACCTACCCTGTGCCTCGTCAAGCCGCTTGTTAACAAGCTCGATGTCGGCATCCGCCGCATCCAGTTGCCGCTTTAGTTCGGCAACCCCATCAGTCCGGCTAGCCACCGGAGCTTCAGACACCTGCACATAAAGGTGGTCTGGTTATTACCTGGGACTATGATCCTCTGTTCGCCGCCGTTCTCGATGTCAACCAGAGTCTCAGGGGCTACAATCTACACAGGGCACACCTAAAAATGTGCGGTACTTTCACAAATGTATATCATTTCACGTACCTCAAAGCCCGTCAGTAGACTCATAAAGGCTTCATGCAACCCTCTTTCGGCGGACGAAATCACCGTACCCATCAATGTACGGTGCTCTTCTGAGATAGTGGCTCGCTCTAGCAGATCCCTTAGTGCGTCCGACCGCATACCAGACGGTGTCGGATTCTTTTGGTTGCTCTCTTCAAGAGCCGGATACTAGGGACTTCGGGCGACCATAGGATTATCTTCTGGCCTCACCGGATCCAGAGTGACCCTCCGCGACGACACTTCAAGGTCGACCGCTTCTTGAGCTGGGGAATCCGGGGGAGGCGTTTCGCTCTCCGTCATCTCCAGAAGAAGATCCCCCAAAGACGAGCTCTGCTGAGAAGGGCTAAGATCCGAACTGCAAGATAAATGCTTCGGTCATTTTCCTCAAAGGTAAGGTAGTATATCTTCACTACTAAGTAATTTTTTATTACTTACAGCTCGTTAGAGGGCTGATCCCCACGTGGACTTTGTGTGGCAAGAGCACCCTCCGAGGCAGGACCCTCTGGTGAAGTTTTCTTCTCCCGTTTGGAAACTTTGCTTTCCGGATCTTCAGAGGTAGTCCTCTTCCTCCCCCGGGGCGAGGGAACGTCAGATTCTTCCCCTTGGTTATCCTCCCTCACGGAGGCGCTCATTCCCTCGGTTGGAATAGGTAGCGGTGGAGGCCCGCTTTCGCCCTCTTTATTCCCCCTTCATATTCCTTTGAGGGCACCGGGCAAGGTGCTGGCTCGAACATTTTCTCCAGCACCGGATTGTCCAAGCCTTCAGGAAGGGGGGCCGAACACCGTATCATCTTTGCCTTTGCTACCCAGTCCTGGTCAAAGAGCGACTCTTTAGAATGATGTCATGATAAATAAAAAGATGGTGTGTTTGGTCGTGGGATTGCTTACTTGGTCCGCGGTGCGGTTGCTGCTTAGGCCCACGTCCTCGGTAGTGTCCGGACACTCTGCTTGGGGTCCGAAGAACAATTTGTACAACTCCTCGTCCATCAGGCCGAGGAAGTTCTGGATAGTGCGCGGTCCTTCCGGGTTGAATTCCCACATACGAAGGGGCCGGCGTTTGCAAGGCTGGACTTGACGAACCAGCATAACTTGCACTACCATAACGAAACTAAAATCTCCCTCGAAGAGATCTCGGATGCGGCTCTGCAGTATGGGCACATCCTTGGCTGGACCCCAGCTCAGCCCCCTGCTGATCCATGACATCAGTTGTGGTGGAGGGCCCGAGCGAAAGGTGGGGGAAGCTACCCACTTGGCACTTCTAGGAGCGGTGACGTAGAACCACTCCCGTTGCCATAATCCGTACACCTCTAGAAAGGAACCCTTTGGCCATGGAGCTCTAGCGATCTTGCTTATTAATGCACCTCCGCACGCTGCATGGTGCCCCTCGACTATCTTCGGCCTCATGTCAAAGGTCTTGAGCCACAGGCCAAAGTGAGGGGTAATGCAGAGGAAGGCCTCACATACGACAATAAATGCCGAGATGTGGAGAAAGCAATCCGGGGCTAGATCGTGGAAATCAAGCCCATAATAGAACATCAAACCGCTAACAAAGGGATCTAGAGTGAGGCCTAGTCCTCGGAGGAAGTGGGAGATGAACATGACGTCTTCATTGGGTTCAGGAGTGGGGACGACCTGCCCTCGGGCAGGCAGCCGATGCGAAACTTCGGCGGTCAGGTATCTTGCCTCCCTCAACTTCTTGATATCCTCTTCCGTGACGGAGGAGGGCATCCACCGGCCCTGGAGGCTGGATCCAGACATGATTGAAGGTCCGAAGCACCTGACCTGGGCTTTGGGTGTTAGAAATCGAGGCGGGGGAAGGATTAGATTGAGCACGGGAGGAAAAAAGTAAAAGCCTTGTCCCTTTATAAAGAGGGTGAATATCAAGCGTCCTCCTCGTGGCCGTTTGGGACTTGCCTAAAATCTAGGAGTCCTAGGCGCGGTTGGGTTACCCACGCCCGTATTGATGAGAATCCCGTAATAAGGGGGACACGATCTCTGCTTTGACAAGACGTGTCAAGAAACTGCCTCGCGTTATGTGCGGGGCTAGTTAAAGAAAAACGATTCGAATAATCAACGAGCCATGGCATGACGTCATGTTGCCAAAACGTGTCAGCAGATTAGATTTGTGGAAATATTATTCTCTCTACGGTGGTATGTGGAACTTATTTCGCAGGGTCGGACGCTATCCTTTTATTCAAACTCTTCTGTGGTCTATCCGGAGGAGGAACCCACCTTGCAATGCCGAAGACAACACTGCGCGTCGGACTCATCATCATTGAAGCCTGGTTCAGGGGCTACTAAGGGAGTCCTGGATTGGGGGATATCCGGACAGCCGGACTATATCCTTTGGCCGGACTGTTGGACTATGAAGATACAAGATTGAAGACTTCATCCCGTGTCCGGATAGGACTCTACTTGGCGTTGAAGGCAAGCTAGGCAGTACGGATATGGATATCTCCTCCTTTGTAACCGACCTTGTGTAACCCTAACCCCCTCCGGTGTCTATATAAACCAAAGGGTTTTAGTCCATAGGACAACATACAATCATACCATAGGCTAGCTTCTAAGGTTTAGCCTCTCCGATCTCGTGGTAGATCAACTCTTGTAATACTCATATCATCAAGAATAAATCAAGAAGGACGTAGGGTTTTACCTCCATAAAGAGGGCCCAAACCTGGGTAAAACATCGTGTCCCCTGCCTCCTGTTACCATCCGCCTTAGACGCACATTTTGGGACTCCCTACCCGTGATCCGCCGGTTTTGACACCGACAACTCTCTTCACCATGGTGTATAGGAGTTGTGCCTCACGAATTTGATCTTCCAAATTTGGAGTGACTTGAAGGTTGGCAACAAAACCTTGAGGAACAACTTGGAGATTGAGTTTGCGGAAAGCTTCACAAAGATCCGGTTGGAATGGCTTGAGAATTAAGTTGTTGTAGTAAGCCTTCCTTCTCAAAGCATCTGCAATAACATTCGCCTTGCCTGGAGTATATTCAATACTCGGATTGTACTTTTGAATCATTTCGACCCATCGAGTTTGTCTGAGGTTGAGGTTGGGTTGAGTGAAGATATACTTGAGGCTCTTGTGATCGGTGAAAATGTCCACTTGCCTTCCCAACAAGAGGTGTCTCCATGTTATTAATGCATGGACAACTGCCACCATCTCAAGATCGTGAGTGGGGTAGTTCCTTTCATTGGGCTTCAACTGACGAGAGGTATAGGCCACAACTTTCTTCTATTGCATTAACACAGCGCTGATACCTTGCAAAGAGGCATCACTTGAAACTTAGAATGGCTTGGATTCATCAGGAGGAGTTAAGGCAGGAGCTGAGACGAGCTTCTCTTTTAGAGTGTTGAAAGAAACGTCACACTCAGGTGTCCAGACATACTTGACATGCTTCTGGAGGAGGTTGGAAAGAGGCTTTGCAATCTTTGAGAAATTCTCAACGAATCTTCGTCAGTAGCTTGCAATTCCAAGAAAACTGTGGAGCTTCTTGACATTCTAAGGAGGTTCCCAGTTCACAATTGCAGAAACCTTCTCTTTATTAACAGCAATGCCCTTGGCGGAGATGATATGACCAAGGTAAAGAACTTCATCAAGCCAAAACTCACATTTGGAAAACTTCGCATAGAATTGATACTCTCTGAGCTTGTCGAGCACCAATCGCAAATGTTTGGCATGATCCTTCTTATTCTTAGAGAAGACCAAGATATCATCGAGATACACCAGGACGAATTCATTTGTGTAGGGGTTGAAGATGAAGTTCATCATGCGAGAGAATGTTGGAGGAGCATTGACAAGGCCGAAAGACATGACAGTATATTCATAAGAACCAAAGCTTGTTCTGAATGTTGTCTTGGGGATAGCATGAAGAAACGCCACCAGTTGTGCCTCCGGGTCAGGAATAGCAAGATCTTCCTCCGTAGGCAGTTTAACCGAAGGATTATGCAAAATATCAAGAAAAACATTAGGTGGTACCGGCTTACATTAGGATCCTAGCCGGCTTAAAGCATCAGACACCTCATTTTTCCTGCGATCAACATGTTCCACTTGATAACCTTTGAAATGACCAGCAATAGCATCAACCTCTCGACGATAAGCTGCCATGAGTGGATCTTTGGAATCCCAAGTTCTTGAAACTTGCCGAGCCACCAAATCTGAGTCGCCAAAGCACCTCACCCAGCTCAGATTCATCTCATTATCCATCCGAAGACCATGAAGCAAGGCTTCATACTCAACTGCATTGTTAGTACAAGGGAACATCAACCTTAAGACATAACAAAATTTATCAGCTCGTGGGGAAGTCAAAATAACTCCAGCCCCAAGCCTTCCAACTGCCTGGATCCATCAAAGTGAATAGTCCAATATGTACTATCCAGCTTCTCCTCAGGCATGTGCAACTCTGTCCAGTCATTGATGAAATCCACAAGTGCTTGAGACTTGATGGCTTTCCGAGGCATATACTTCAAACCATGGGGTCCAAGCTCAATGGCCCACTTGGCAACCTGACATGTGGCTTCTCTATTTTGAATAATATCCCCTAAAGAAGCAGAACTGACCACAGTGATGGGATGACCAAAGAAATACTGTTTCAGCTTACGACTAGCCATGAACACCCCATAAACAAGCTTCTGCCAATGTGGATACCTCTACTTGGACTCAATGAGCACCTCACTAATATAATAGACCGGCTGCTGAACCGAATATTCCTTGCCTGCTTCCTTCTATTCCACCACAATTGCCATGCTGATGGCTCGGCTATTAGCCGCCACATATAATAGTCCCTGTTCAAGAATTCGTCTGATTAACCAGTTAACTTGCCGATTAATCCCTACTCGTAGGGTCGCTGAGTAGCCGATAAACCGATAAATCATCCGATTAATTGATTAAATGGCCGATTAACTTGCCGATTAGCCTATTAATCCCCTACTTGCCATCCAACCGAGCAGCTACCAGTTAACGATTTCCTCAACAATGATAATAGTAATGGCTCCTTATCAATAGGAGCTGCAAGGATTGGCGGCTCAGCCAACTGCTTTTTCAATGCCTCAAACGCATGATCAGCAGCATCACTCCAGACAAAGTGATCTGTCGTCTTCATCATCTGATACAGAGGGATGGCCTTCTCACCCAACCGGCTTATAAACCGGCTTAAAGCCGCAATATGACCTGCCAGACGTTGGACATCATTAATACAAGCCAGCTTAGCCAAGGAAGTGATAGCCTTGATTTTCTCCTGGTTAGCTTCAATGCCTCTTTCAGAAACTAAAAAACCCAAGAGCTTGCCCGATGGCACACCAAAAACACACTTAGCCGGGTTAAGCATCATCTTGTAGACCCGGATATTGTCAAAGGTCTCTTTCAAATCATCTATCAACGTCTCCTTCTTCCTGGATTTCACAACAATATCATCCACATAAGCATGAACATTTTGTCCAATCTGGCCATGCAGGCAATTTTGAACATACCGCTGATAATTCACTTGAGCACTCTTGAGCCCAAAAGGCATAGATACATAGCAGAAGGCTCCAAAGGGAGTGATGAAAGTTGTCTTCTCCTGGTCCTTATCTGCCATCTTGATTTGGTGATACCTAGAATAAGCATCCAAAAAGCTCAAACACTCACAACCCATCGTAGCATCAATGGTCTGATCAATACGCGGGGGAGCAAAAGGATCAGCCGGACAGGCCTTATTAAGGCCTATGTAATCCACACACATGCGCCAAGTGCCATTTTTCTTGAGTACCAGCATTGGGTTAGCCAACCATTTAGGATGAAAAACTTCAATGATGAACCCAGCCACCAAGAGCTGGACCACTTCTTCACCAATGGCCTTACACCTCTCTTCAATAAAAGATGAAGGAATTGCTTGACCGGTTTAAATTTTGGATCAACATTTAGAGTGTTCTCAGCGAGTTCCCTCGTTACACCTGGCATGTCTGAAGGCTTCCATGCAAAGATGTCCCGGTTCTCACGGATGAACTCGATGAGCGCGCTTTCCTATTTCGGATCCATATTAGCACTGATGCTGAACTGCTTGGATGAGTCGCCAGGAAGAAATTCAACCATCTTAGTGTCATATGCCGACTTAAACTTCAACAACGGGGCATGCTCTGTGGTTGGCTTTTTCAAAGGTGTCATATCTTCTGGGTCAACATTATCTTTGTAGAACTTCAACTCCTCTGTTGCATAGACAGTCTCAGCATAAGCGGCATCGCCCTATTCACACTCCAAAGCTATCTTCTTGTTGCCATGTACAGTGATGGTACCCTTATGACCCGACATCTTAAGCTACAAATAAACATAACAAGGTCGCGCCATGAATTTAGCATAAGCCGACCGTCCAAATAGGGTGTGGTAAGGGCTCTTGATCTTGACCACTTCAAAAGTCACTGTCTGAGATCTACTATCATGGTCATCTCCAAAAGCCACCTCCAAAGCTATCTTACCCACTGGGTATGCCGACTTACCAGGCACCACTCCATGAAAAATAGTATAGGATGGCTTAAGATCCTTATCAGTTAAATTCAAATGGCGAAAAGTATCATAATAAAGGATATTGATGTTGCTTCCTCCATCTATGAGCACTTTAGTAAACTTGTACCCTCCAACCTGAGGCGCAACCACCAAAGCCAACTGATCCGGATTGTCAACCCGGGGCGGGTGATCCTCACGGCTCCATACATGTTTGGACCATCGCAAGAATCGAGGGACTGCCGGCTCAACCGCGTTCACTGCCCTCTTATGAATCTTCTAATCTCTTTTACACAAGCTTGTGGTAACACATGACATTGACCAATATTAAGCTGCTTCAAGTTGCTCTGATAACCCGACTCCTGCGGCTGATTTCCTTGACCAGATTGTTGATTAAAACCACCTTGATTGCCTTGGCCCTGAAAACTAGAGCTTGAGTCGCCACCCCCAAAGCTAGGTCTGTGTGAGCTGGATCTTGAGCCGCCGTTCGGACCATGACCATTCTGGAAAATTTTGGAATTTCTATACTCCCTCATGATGAAGAAATCCTTCCAAGATGATTGGCCAGCTTCTCTTGTGTACCATGCTTTGGGCAAGGCTGGTTCATCATTGCCTCGATGTTGAACTTTGGCTCTCCAAGCCGGTGAGGCTTTCCCTTATGACGTTGACTATTATTCTGCGTATTGGTGTTAGCCACAAAGTCTAAACCGTCGGCGGCTTTGCGCTTACCATTGCCACCTTGACCCGCCGTGTTATGCTGTTGTCCCTTTACACTACCGCTCTTCTTCCCCTTACCAGCCTTCTCCTCATCAGACTCAGGGTCTTTAGTACTATCAAAGTCGACGTATTTGACGAGACCCGCCATGAGCTCTCCCATATCATTGCAAATGGCGCTTAAGCCGCCCCAACTTCTGTTTCAGGGGAAGAAAATGACAATTCTTTTCCAACATCAGGATAGCTGAACCGGCGTTGATACTGTCAGAGGAGTGTATAACAGCCGAGATCCGGCACACCCAATTGGTTGTTGACTCGCTCTCACCCTGGACACAAGAATCCGGATCAAGAATCGACATAGGTTGCTTGCATGTGTCTTTGAAATTTTGAATAAAACGCGGTTTCAACTCAGCCCATGACCTGATAGAGTTAGCGGGCAACCCCTTCAGCCAAGTACGTGTCGGTCCATCCAACATCATGGTAAAGTACTTAGCCCATGCAGCATCACTAACATCCAACATCTCCATAGCCCACTACTAGGGAAAACCTTATACACAGAAACTTACCAGTAGCGTGGGTCAAAAAGAAGCGCTACTACTATTTAACACTAGTGAGTGGCAAACAAACGTGTTGCGGCTAAGTTTATAGCAGTAGCGTGTCTCAGGGAAGGAGCGCTACAACTACAACTCCCCTGTTGTTCTCGCCAGGCTACCAATATTAGTAGTGAGCTTACGCAAAGCACGCTGCTGCTAAGATCATTGTAGCAACGTGTTTTACGCAGAAAGTGCTACTGCTAATGAAGGGAAAATAAGATGAAAAACATATAGAACAGTAAATAAAAATGAAATAAATAGAAAAAGGGGAAGGAAAAAAAGAAAATGCGAAGGAAAATAAATGAAAAAGAAAAATAAAGGAGAAAGGCGTAGCAGCAGCGTGCTTTCAAGACAGGCGCTATAGCTAACTTAGCAGTAGCGCATTTTGTCAGCTAGCGCTATAGCTAAGTTAGCTATAGCTAATGTAGCAGTAGCGCTTTTCCTGGCCCGCGCTACTACTATTTTTTACTTAACCGCGCGGTTCTTCTTCCCCACGGCAACTTCCCCCAAATCCAACTCATCTGTTGTCGCCGCCGTCGTCGCCCTACATTGACGTCGGCCGCTGCACGCTCTCCCATCGCCCTCCTCACGCCCTCGACGCTGCCCCCGACCCCGACCTCGACAATGCCCTACATCGCCGCCCTCCACCGCGTGCCCGAGCCCCGACCCCGACCTCAACACCGCGTGCCCCTCCCTCGGCCGCTCCCTAACTCCGTCGGTGAGGTGAGCATGCCTACATCTCCTCCTCCTCCTCCCCTCTACCTCTGCCTAGCTAGGGTTCCTAGGGTTCATCAAATTTTAGAGTTCATCTAATTAGTTAGGGTTCATCAAATTAGATGCTAATTAGGGCAGTAGTTGTAGATGCTTAATTGTAAACTAGATGTTAATTAGGGCAGTAGTTGTAGGTGGTTAACTAGTTTTTAGGACAAATTCCTAGGGTTCATCAATGGGTGCTTAAGTAGTTGTAGATGCTTAAGTACCTAGGTAGGGTTCATCTAATTAGTTAGTACTTATAGATGCTTAAGAACTAGAGCAGTAGGGTTAGGGCAGTAGGGTTTAACTAGATGTCAATTAGGGCAGTAGTGTTTAGTTTAGAGAGAGAAATCAATATAGTTTTTTACTGTTTTTAGTAAGTGTTTAATAGAATTAGTAAGAAAATTAATAGAACTTGTTAAACTAGTTTATTTTTAGTAAGAAGTGGTTGAATTAATAGAACTAGTTTATTTTTAGTAAGAAAATTAATTGAACTAGTTTATTTTTAGTAAGAACTAGTTTATTTTTATTTATTGTAAGTGTTTAGTTGAATTAATAGAACTATTTTATTTTTAGTAAGGAAATTTAGGTATATGAGATTTGATGATCTAATTAAAATTTTACTATAGAACTAGTTTATTTTTAGTAAGAAAATTAATAGAACTACCTTATTTTTAGGTGTATTTAACATTATTCTAGGTTGATTCGTTTTGATGTGGACATGTCATATTTTGAACATGTCACATTTGTTGTTATTTTTTTAGTTAAAGCAATTATTCCCTCATCGACGTCGACGATGCCTATCCCGCATCCTCGTCGTCGACTCGGCGGAGTACACCTGCTTGATCAGAGGGGCCATGTTCCGGACTGGGCTCCATCGGGATGGTACTGGGAGGTGCTACCTACCGGGGGGCACAGCTTGGTGAGGAGCCAGCCCGTCATTGACCCGAACCTTCTTTGGTGGCGGTCACGTGGGACAGTGACGGTGCAGAGGCTTTCATCCCCCGCGGAGTTGGTACGTCATCGTGTCAGCGAGGAGGACGAGCACGTCCGTCGCTACATGGTTTCTTTGGAGGGTAGGTTCTCCAATACCTGACAGGTTCTTCAGGGATCTCATTGGAGCTATGATCCTGTGATGGTTCCTTCTCTTTGAGTGTCCACTGCCCGTGCCGATACCCGTCGTTCGCTAGGGTTTTAGTTGTATTAGTGATGTTATATGTATGATACTATTCGAGATGTATTAGTGATAATATTCGACGATGTACGAACGCAAGAGATGATTTAGTTTTGCTTATTGAATGCATGCTAATTTGAATACTTATTTATTTTATGATTTGGTTTTGCTTATTGAATGCTCAAATTGGAGTAGTACTCCTATTTTGAATGCTCAAATTGGACCCCACTATGCAAGGCGTATGCATTTGATTACTTGATAGCTTATAGAGTTTTTGTTTTTGCAGAAATCAAGGAGCCCCTCCATCATCCCCGCCGTCGTCCCCGTCGCCGACCCCCTCCGACCTCGAGGTGAGACCAGCCAAATCTCCATGTCAATATGAGTCCTATAAGATATTTTGAAATGCTTTTACTCATATTTTCAACCATTTAAATGCAACGACCATCAAGTTTTAATGCTCATATGATGTAGATATAAACATGTATATCTTGTGTTGCTCAAGTAGGATATGTGCTTACCCAAGTGGTCGGTCATGTTTGCAGGTTACACCTCCGAGTGGCCTATGTTTTTCCGGAGTGTTGATTAATTTCCGTTCCGGCAAATTTCAGGCACTCAGTATGTCCTTTTTTAGCAAAGGTCATGTCGGATTTTTCCGTCAATTTTGGCATGACTTGTGCTAGAATATGTAGGAAATATCGAGTGGCGTGGATTTTCTAGAAAGATAATTAAACGACATTTCGGGTTGACTTTAAGTCTGTCGAGGCTCCATACACGACAGTCAACAAATGAGTGAGGGAGAAAGTCCTCACCATATATGAGAGAAGAAGAATCCCGACTATTGTCGTGGGGGTCGTTTCTCCTTCTTCTCTGTAACATCCCAAAATTCTAAATTTTGGAATGTTATAATTGTTGTGTGATTGGTTGACTGAAAGTGAGTGAAATTTGAAACTGTTGAAAGTTAAATGAGAGGGAATAAAAGGACTTTCCCAAACTTTCATCTTTGCTTTCTGATCTCCATGAATTCAAATTCTTTTTTCAAATACAAAACCCTAGAGAGAAGATGACATGACTTCTTCCATTTAATTAAATGAAAAGGGAGTTTGAAAATATTTGAATTCCATTTGGAATTATTTCAAATTCAGAAACTTTAAGCAACTCAATGATTTTCATGAGAGAGGATAAAATGACTTCTTCAAAACATATGAAATATGAGTTGGGAGTTTCAAAGAATCAATTTAAAACTCCCATTGAAATTATTTCTCAATTTGGAGTTATTTGGGTTTTAATCAAATTATTTTTCTCCAAAAATAAAATATATGGAAAATAGGGTAACATGATTCCCTACATTAGAAAATTGGAGAGAAATAAATTTGAATTAATTTTGGTATTTTTTTAAAATGATTTTTATTGGATTTTATTAGAGCAGTAGCACTATTTGAATTATGTGAATTTGTGTGGATTTTATTTGACTCTAGAAAAATGTTCATCTTGTAGGAAATCTTCTTCAGAAAATTTTGATATATAATATGCCTATAGTATATTTTATTTTATTTGGTTTTATTTTATTTTATTTTCGGTCAAAATTGTTTTTTTAAACAAAGTTCCTCCGTCGCCGAACTGGGCCGGCCCAACAAGCCGCCCGCCCAGCCCAGCGTCCGCGCCGCCTCGCCCATCGTCCCCGACTAGGACTCCTCCCGAGTCCGGGCGGCGCACGCGATCCGCCGCCGCCGTGGCCGACCCGGCCACCTCCGCGCCGCCTTTGCCCCTCCCCTTATAAATCCGGAGCCCCGGGCCCCGCCTCTCTCTTTTCCCCGCATCTCGCCGCCTCCCGCCGCGATGCACCGCCGCCGCCGCGCCGCGCCACCGCCACCGCATAGCTACCCGCCGCCGTCTCGCCGCGCCGCCCTCGCCAGAGTTAACCACCGTCGCCGCCGGTTTAATCTCCCGAACCGGTATAAAAACCAAACCAACCCCGGTTTCTTTTTCGGTCTTCTCGGTTTATTCATATAGATCGGTTTTACTTTTCTTACATCATTTAAGTAGCAAATGTTCTCTATTTAGATGATTTTAGCGAACATTTTCATTCGTTAGCATTCGGTAGCGAACGTTCGTGTCGGGGAAACTGATCCACGGACACCTATGGGGATCGGCGGACCGAGCCCCTTTCAATTCGGCGAGGGCGGAGGTCGCACAAAGAGCGGATCGAGGCGGTACACGCGAGCGGTTTTTACCCAGCTTCGGGCCGCACGGATGCGTAAAACCCTACTGCTGCTTGTTTGTGTGTATTGAATCCTTGCTCAGGAGCGATGGACGCTATCAGACTGAGCGTGGGAGTGTTTCTGGTGTTTCGAATGAGCCGAACCGGCCCCCCTCTATGTTGCGCCTGGGCCTCCTTTTATATTCTCAAGGGGTCACCGACTGGTGGCAACGTAGACGAGAGGGGTAGAAATGGAAAAAGAACGCGGTAGCTGCACCTACCGCTACTGTAGACACAGTGCACCCTACCTAACTCTGACAGCAGGGGACAAGAGCATTGAATGCCTGTCTGAGTTGCCTAAACAGTGCAAAAAGTGACCGTTAGGAGCGCCACCGTTCGCCACGATGGCCTTCTCTTCATCTCCGCTTGCCACCGCGTACCCCTGGCTGCACAGCCTCCTGCCACGTGTGCTTGGGAGAGTCCTAGAGTGACACATTAGCAGGTGTGCTGGAGCGCGGGCACGAAGTGGGGGTTTCCCGCGGCAAGCTCCTTGCCGCGGTCGTCGTCTTGTCGCGTTTGGGAGCTTGTCGCTCGCCGGATCTTGCCGAGACGCAGGGCGCGTCGCGGCAAGCTTTCTTGGTATGCCTTGAGTGGCCTTCCCGGCAAGCTCCTCTTGCCAGGGTCTTGTCTCTTCCTGGCAAGACCCTCTTGCCGGGGCCTTGGTTGGCCTTCCCGGCAAGCTCCCCTTGCCGGGGCCTTGGTTGGCCTTCCCGGCAAGCTCCTCTTGCCGGGGCCTTGGTTTGAGTACTTTGTTCTTGAATGGTCTTCAAGGGAGCCCACGGAGGGTCTTGGCGGTCACCCGGCAAGCCTTGCCGTGGGGTGCTGCAACTGCCCGTGCACGAGTTCGGGATACTAGGGTACCCCTACTCTAGTACACCAACAGGAGCCCCCGGGCCTGGGCCATACACTGTGCCGAGCGCTGTTGGGCCAGGCCCAAAACAGTGCACGGGCACGCGCGGCCTGGGTCCACACCAAATCTCGCTCCGTATCCACTGCACCCCCCGCAACGGCACGCGTCAATCACGGCGTCGTGGGGGAGATAGTGGGTGGTTCTTTATTCGGAAGGAGCGCAACGTCCGCCCCCTCCTCCTTATAAGCAGGGGAAACAGGGGTATTTTCCCCTATCTTCGCCATTTGCTGCTGCAATCTCAGAAACCTCCGCCGCCCTCCTTCGCTTCCAAAGTCGAAAGAGAGCAGCGCTCCGCTCCTGTCGCCGCCGCCACCACCAGCGCCGTCGATCTCCCCCACCACCTCCGCCATGGCTCCGAAGCCTGGAAAGGGGAAGGCCGCGAAAACTGTGAAATCGACCGAAGCGCAGCGGCTTGAGGCGCTGCGGAAAGAGCGGGCCACCTTCCTCCCCGAGCTCTCCGCAAAGGATCTGAGGGAGTGGTACTATCTCTTCTGGTCGACGGAGACACGGGCGCATCCGCGCACAAAGGTACTCTCCGCCATCACCTCGCAAGAAGCTCCAGTTGGCGGGTACCCTTTCTTTGCCGTGTTCTTCTACTGCGGGCTCTGCCCGCCATTCTCTGATTTCTTCTGTGATATCATGAACACCTACGGGCTCCACCTCCTTGATTTTACCCCCAATGCCGTCTTGACCATGGCAGTTTTTGCCCATCTATGCGAAAATTTTGTCGGAGTCCATCCCAACGTAGCTCTCTTCCGCCATTTCTTCATGCCCCGTGTCGAGAGAGGGGAAACCCTTGCCGGGGGGATCGCCTGGATCTCGCGAGCCGGCAAGAAGGAGACCTATCTGGAGGGGGAGCTCCGCAGCAAGTGGGATGAGTGGAGAGCAAACTGGTGCTGGGTTGTAGAGGAGAACCCGCAGCCGTTCACCGCCCTGCGCCAACCCCCAGCAGTACGAGGCAACGACTGGAGCGCTCTGTCCGCGGACGATGACAAGTTGAAGATTGCCACCACCCGGATCTTGCGCCTCAGGCTTGCCGGGCTGACTGTAGGAGCTGTCGGCGCAGATTTCCTTCGCCGGCGCATCGCCCCTCTGCAGGCGAGGGGGAGACCTGCCTGGGAATTTGGAGGCCCGGCGGACATCATGAGGTTGCGCCCAGGCCTCAACTTCAATTTCACCGTCATAGAATTGGACGGGATACTTAAGGAAATATTCAAGCACGACCCGCAGCATCCCGAGTGGTTCAGGTTGCCGGCAGGTGTCGTGCCTCTGTGTAACAACTCCTCGCGCGACCGCATCTGCGCAATGATGCCGTTGTGTGACTCGCACGGGATCGCTCCAACTTGGCAAGAGCCCGCCGGCGACGTCGTGTAGCAGTTCTTCGACAGCCTAGTGGAGGTGGCGGTCAATGCTGACGAGAAGAAACTCCTTACCTGCGACACCACTGAGCAAGAGATGGAGCGCATCGCCACCAGGGCGGAAGAGGCGGCGGCAGCCGCGGCCGCGGGTGAATTCGGGTTCACCGTGGAGGAAGCGGACGCAGCGTTGGCGATGCGTCTTGCCGAACGGGAGCAGCCCGAAGAGGAAGAAGAGCTCGCCGCGCCCGACGCCGAGTCGAACGAGCCCGCCGAGGGTGCGAGCGGCCCGCCATCTCCGAGGAGCTTGCCGCGAGCAGGGCCCGCAGCGCAGCCAAGAAGGCGCCTTCGCAGGGTTGGCGACGTAGCAGGGCGGCAAGTGGGCCAACAGCCGCAGCGTCGCGCGACGCACTCTACCGCGGCAAGTACGGTTGCCGCGGGAGCGCCTCCGGCCGCAGCGACAACTGAAGCGGGGTCGTCTCGGGCTGGCGCTGCAGCCCCCGCCAAGCGGCCAAGGGATCCCACCCCTCCACCTCGTCGTGCCGGAGGTGGGCCGAACTTCGACCTCTCCGCGCTCAGCTCTGACGAGGAAGAGAAAGAAGAGTAAGATTCCCTTGTTGTTCTTGTAGTTCTTCAACTTGCTGGTGTTATCTTGCATCTGATCTGACCCATCTTGGACTCTCCCTTTTCAGGACTCTAGCCCAGAGGGCGGCGAGGAGGTGGTGGTCATCGAGGACGAGCCCACGGCGATGACAGGAGGCGCGCCCGAGATCACCTTGCCGGATCCGGCCATCACTTCGCAGAGCAGCCCCCAGCGCAGCCCCCAGCGTAAGCATATGGTTTACTTTCTGCTTCTGGGTGCGCGTGGTTGCTTTTTTTTCTTTGTTGATACATGATCACTGGTTTGTTTGTGCAGGAGCAGAACAGCCTCATCAGGAGGGCATGGTGATCTCCTCCGACTCGTCGTCTGCTTCGACTACGCCGCCAAGGGCGGACTCCCCGGCAAGGGAGCGTTCTCCGGAAAGGAAGCGATCTCCGGCAAGGGAGGAGTCTCCAGCAAGGGGGGAGTCTCTGGCAAGGGATAGCGCCAACGATCCCCTGGTGGTGGAGGTCATGACAGCAGATCCCAGCACAGGTAGTCCTTCTTGCCCGAAACTTTCCTTGTAGTCTTCTGCTGATTTTTCTTCTTGAATACTTGTTTGATTTCTCCTTCTTCTCCGGTCGTCAGACCCACCCTCCGCGGATCCGATGGAGACCGAAGCGGGCGGCGAGGGGGACGCGCGCGGCAATACTTATGATGCCACGGCCACCGAAGAAGGAGCCGGCGCTGACGTGCCCGCCGGCGAGGAGGCCGCCAAGGCTGCCGCCGAGGAAGCTGGCGGGGGATCTGGCGATCGCACTGACGGCCCTGAGGCCGCAGGAGCGTCAGGCGCTGCACCGACCGCCGATCCCTCCGCCGCTGCCGCAGCGCCAGGCTCCGAGGAGCCCCAGCCCGGCGCCTATCTGAAGGCTGGCGAGGGCATCTTCATCAAGCTCCCCTGGGCGTCGAGCTCCAGGGCGCCGGTGGAAGGAGAAGCTCTGGATGGGGAGGTGCTCGCCTCCGCCGGGTTGTCGATCGTCGACGCGCCGGGAAGCAGCAGCGGCGAGCCTGAGGAGGAGCGGCTGCTACGGAGGCTGCTAGCGCTCTACCGCGCCCGCCAAGTCAAGTTGGAGTCCCAGGAAGCGCTTGTCACGAGGGCGAGCGTGGACATAGAGAAGCGTGCGGAGGAGCTCCGGGGTCTTCGCCGAGAAACTCTCCGGGCCTTGGCGGAGGAGCGGGAGCAGCTTGCTGAGGAGCGGAAGGCCTTCCTCCTTGAGAAGGCCGAAGCTGAGGAGCAGCAGCGGCTCACCGGTGAGAAGCTGTACGCGCGAGAAGGCGAGCTGACTCAGCGGAAAGTGAACCTTGGCAGCCACGAGGAGGAGCTTGTCGCGCGCGAACGAGCACTTGGCGGGACGCTCCAAGAGGCAAAGGATGCGGCTGCGGCTGCTGAGGCCGCCAAGGAAGAATTGGAGGCAAAGATGGCGTAGCTAGAAGCTGATCTGAAGGTTGGTGGCGAAGAGCTTGCCGCGCTCAAGCTAGAGCGCAAGAAGGACACCCTTGCCCACGGTGAGCTGCAGGGCCGACTCGCCGAGAGGGGCAAGGAACTGAGCGCCGCCAAGGATTCCAACGCAGATCTGACGCTGAAGCTGGCCACCTTGACGGAGACGTTGGACAGCGCCAGGAAACAGGAGGCAGACTTGAAGAAAGACATCAAGGCCAACGATGCGCTGCTGGCGAGGGCCGCCGAAACCCAGAATCTCCTCAGAGATACCGTGGAGCTCTGGACGGAGGGCCTCATGAATATTGCTGTAGTCATCGAAGAGGAGCTGGTGCATTTGGGGGTGGAAGGCTTCGGGTACTCCTCCGATGAGAACCTCCAACCCAGCGCCAGGCTCACTCTGTTCTTCAAAGGCGTGGCGGCGGCGCTCCAGCAACTCCGGGAACGGATCCCAAAGCAGTTGGCCGACGAGTCATGCTCGATTTGTGCCGGAGTTCTGGAGAAGGTGCTGGTGAAGGTGGCCTTGCGCAATCCGGGCCTCAACCTCACCAACGTCCTCAAGAAGCTGCCGGCGGACGCTGATCTTGACGTACTTAAGGCCCTCGTCGCACCCATTGTGGACAGGGTGAACGAGGTAAAAAGGGTTGACGGCGGCCGCGTAGATTAGGCAGTCCATTTTCTTCTTTCCTTGTCGCTGCCAGCCATGTCACGGGAACACTTTATTAGAGGTGCGACAAGTTATTTTTGTAATATAACTCTATCTTAGGCAAAAAATTGCTGTGTTACTTCCTTTACTCGACTCTTGGCTTTGTATGGTTCTGCCCTACGCTTTCTAGGGAAACTTGCCGGTGCAGGCACCCTTGCCGCGAGCGCCGAGTGCGGAACTTCAGCAGCCTGCTGGCGGGGTCGCTACCGACAAGCAACCTTGTCGCAACTAGTTGCAGCTCACTTAAGTTGTTGAGCGAACTCGAAACAAAGCAAGGGCGCTAGCGGCTCACTTAAGTTGCTGAGTGGACTCGAAGCAAAGTAAGGGCGCTAGCAGCTCACTTAAGTTGTTGAGCGGACTCGAAACAAAGTAAAGGCGCAACTAGCTACGAGTTGGTTCTTCCGAGCACAGGTTTTCCATACAAAGCATGGTCTTTCAAGGAAAATAACTCAAAAACTTAGAAAACTGATTGCTCAAGCTTTAGCAACTTAGCTTTTCTGTCGTCTGCTTCCCGGCAAGGAGAAACTTTCTTGAACGGCCTGGTCCACACCATTATCTTCTCCTCCCCCCCCCCCTCGGTAAACCTTGTGGGCGAGGGAACCTTCCTTCTTTTGAGAAAGAAACAGAGAAATAAAGTAATGATATGGAGCCTTGGGCTCGTTATCGCTTACCGGGGTCTGGTGCTGCACAAAGTGTCAGATAACATATGCGAAAAAGGATTATAGCATAAAAAACTGACAAGATGTGCGGGGCACATGAACTTTACTGGTGCACGGGGTCTGCGCCCGGCTTTGTACAAAGGATTACATGCAACAGCGGCAAGACTTGTACAAAAGGTGGTTGCCGGAAAAGCTTCCGGCAACCGCGCCTTACGGGTAAAACTTACGAAGATGTTCAATGTTCCAGGAGTTGCTCAACGGAATGCCATCTTCGGTCTCAAGGAGGACAGCGCCGGGCATAGTGACTCGTTTCACCCGATAAGGGCCTTCCGACTTCGGCGTCAACTTGTTGGAATTCTTGGCGGACTGAACGCGCCGAAGAACAAGGTTGCCTTCCTCGAAGCTTCTGGCTTTTACTTTGCGGCTATGGTAGCGACGCAAAGCTTGCTGGTAGCGAGCAGCTCGCACAGCAGCCTGAAGACGGTCTTCCTCAAGGAGCAGCGCGTCGTCTTGCCGCAGCTGCTCTTGCTCAAGCTCATCATAAGCGAGCACTCGAGGTGACCCGTATACGAGTTCCGTGGGAAGAACTACCTCCGCTCCGTAGACTAGAGCGAAGGGTGTCTGGCCAGTGGCTCGATTTGGCGTCGTTCTGATCGACCAAAGAACCACCGGCAGCTCCTCGATCCAGTTTCTTCCGCACTTGTGCAGCCTGTCGAAAGTTCTGGTCTTGAGGCCTCGCAGCACTTCAGCATTTGCCCTCTCTGCTTGACCGTTGCTTCTCGGATGAGCAACAGAAGCGAAGCAGACCTTGGCGCCAAGGTCTTGGACGTACTGCATGAAGGTGCGGCTCCTAAATTGTGTGCCGTTGTCGGTGATGATCCTGTTTGGGATCCCGAAATGGCAAACAATCGACCTGAAGAACTTGACTGCTGACTGTGATGTCACCTTCCTCACTGGTTCCACTTCCGGCCACTTTGTGAACTTGTCGATTGTGACGTACAAGAACTCAAAGCCCCCGACAGCTCGGGGGAAGGGGCCGAGGATGTCGAGCCCCCAGACCGAAAATGGCCAGGATAAAGGGATCGTCTGGAGAGCTTGAGCTGGCTGGTGTATCTGTTTGGAATGGAACTGACACGCTTCACACTTGGTTACTTGTGCAGTTGCATCCTGGAGGGCTGTCGGCCAAAAGAAGCCTTGCCGGAAAGCCTTGCCGGCAAGTGCTCTTGCGCCAATGTGGTGACCACATATGCCTCCATGTATCTCTGCCAACAGCTGCTGCCCATCTTCCCGGCGAATGCACTTCAATTTCACACTGTTGAGTCTTATTCTGTACAGTGTGTTGTCGACAAACTTGTACATACTTGACTGCCGGGCTACTCTTTCCGCTTCTTCTTCCTCTTCGGGAAGTTCTCCTGTCTGAAGGAAATGGACAATCTGATGTGCCCATGCTGGAGCTTGTGGCTCGACAACAAGGACTAAAGGCATATCTGTTGCTGTGGGAACATCCGCTTTTACGGCAAGAACCTACGGTTCGGCCGGAGCGTGACATTCCCCGGCAAGCTTGCCGGAGCAAAACTTGTCAGGAGCGTCTGCTTCAACGGAACAAGCCATAAGGCTTGCCAGAGCAAACTGCTCCTCAGCACTCTTGGTGTTGATCTTGGGGACTTTCTTGGCGGCGGCTTCGGGGAGCTCTGCCGGAAAGTAGTCACCGGAAACCAACTTCCTCTTTTTGCTTGGTCCAGTTGATGGTGTCACGGATGGTTGAGTCAGCTTGAGCACAAAAATCCCTGGTTCCACAGGTAACTTTAGTGCTGCGCACTTTGACAGGCCGTCAGCAATATCGTTCTGAGCTCGTGGAACGTGTTCCATTTGCAGGCCGTCAAAGTGTGCTTCTAGCTTTCTCACTTCATCAACATAAGCTTCCATCAATGGACTCTGGTAGTTCTTGTTCACTTGGCGGACGACAAGCTGCGAGTCACCCCCTACAATGAGTTTCTTGATCCCAAGGTCGACTGCGATTCTGAGGCCGGCAAGCAAACCTTCATACTCTGCGGTATTGTTCGTTGCTTGCTCCTTGGGAAAGTGCATCTGGATTACGTACTTGAGGTGCTCTCCGGTGGGTGTGATAAGCAGCACGCCAGCACCGGCGCCTTGCAGCGAGAAGGCACCATCAAAGTACATCAGCCACTCTTTGCTTGCCTCTTTGACGGGGATGCTCGTCTTTGGAATTTCTTCGTCTGGGGTTGGCGTCCACTCTGCTATGAACTCTGCCCATGCTCTGCTTTGGATAGTTGAAGTGCTCTCAAACTTGAGGCCAAAGCTTGACAGTTCCAGTGCCCACTCGACAATCCTGCCTGTTGCTTCTGGATTCTGCAGTATCCTCTTCAGCGGAAAGCGAGTGACAACTGTGATCTCGTGTGCCCGGAAGTAATGGCGCAGCTTTCTCGAGGCCATGAGGAGGCCGAAAAGCAACTTCTGCACTCCAGAGTACCTTGATCTGGCTCCCTGCAGAAGGGAACTGACAAAGTAAACTGGGCGCTGCACCATTTTCTTCTGCACCTCCTTGCACGTCTGCGCAGATTCATCTTTGTCGGGACCAGAGCTTGTCGGAGAAGCCCCCTTCTTGTCGCTGGATTCACTTGCCGCGGTTGCTGGCTCATCATCCGCCTCCCTCTCTGCTACTAACGCAGCACTAACCACTTGATTGGTTGCCGCTAGGTACAGCAGCAACTTCTCTTGTGGCTTAGGTGCGACAAGTATTGGAATGGAGGACAGGTACCTCTTCAAGCCCTGCAGCGCGGCCTCCGCTTCCGGAGTCCATTTCATTGGACCTGCCTTTTTCAAAATTTTGAAAAATGGCAGGGCGCGCTCAGCAGATCTGGAGATAAACCTGCTGAGAGCAGCCACGCAACCGGCAAGTCTTCGCACATCCTTGACGCGCTTCGGTGCTTCAATCTGCTCGATGGCCTTGATCTTGTCGGGGTTGGCTTCAATTCCCCGCTGAGACACAAAGAACCCGAGAAGCTTGCCGGAAGGGACTCCAAACACGCACTTCTCGGGGTTGAGCTTGAGGTTGATCCTGCACAAATTTGCAAAAGTTTCTTCTAAATCCTGGATCAGGGTAGCCTTGTCCTTGCTCTTGACCACTATATCATCCATGTAGGCTTCCACATTTCTGTGTATCTGTGGCTCAAAAGCAACATGGACTACCCTTGCAAATGTTGAACCAGCATTCTTCAACCCAAAGGGCATCCGTACAAAATAGTATGTGCCGCAAGGGGTGATAAATGCGGTTTTTTCCTCATCCTCTTCTGCCATGAAGATCTGATGGTATCCTGAATATGCATCATGAAATGAAAGCAAATCACATCCAGCTGTGGAGTCAACAATCTGGTCAATGCGCGGCAAGGGGAATGGGTCTTTGGGACAAGCTTTATTGACATCAGTGAAGTCTATACAAAGCCTCCATTTCTCGTTCGCCTTGCGCACGACTACAGGACTGGCCAACCACATGGGATGGAGCACTCCTCTGACAAGGCCTGCTGCTTCCAATTTCCTGATCTCTTCTACAATGAACTCTTGGCGCTCCACTGCCTGCTTCCTGACTTTCTGCTTGACGGGCCGAGCATGAGGACAGACGGCAAGGTGGTGCTCGATTACTTTCCTGGGAACACCGGGGATATCGAACGGTTGCCATGCAAACACGTTGACATTCGCCCGCAGGAAAGCAATGAGCGCGCTTTCCTATTTGGGGTCAAGCGTGGCACTGATGGTGAAGGTACCACCAGTGCCGTCCTCCTTGGCGGACACCTTCTTAGTCTCAGGTGGAGCTGCCATTGCCTTCTTGCACTGCCGGTGGAGCTCGATGGTGCGTCCTCGATGGTAGCGCAGCACTCCGAAGAGGTGCGCTTGCCGGAGTGGGCATCAGAGCTCTTGCCGGACTTGGTCTTCTTCTTCCCCTCGGGAGCTTCAGCGGCAAGTGTGTGGTGATCAGCTGCGGCTGCTACTTCCCGGTAGGTCTTGTCGGCGCAGATAAGGGCATCCTTCTTGTCGCCGGGGACAGAGATGACACTTATCGGGCCTGGCATTTTGAGCACGTTGTATGCATAGTGAGAGGCTGCCATAAACTTGGCGAGCGCTGGACGGCCAAGGATCCCATTGTAGGGCAATGGAAAATCGGCAACGTCAAATGTGACCCTCTCAGTTCTGAAATTTAGCTCGCTGCCAAATGTGACCGGCAGCGTGATCTTCCCCTTCGGCTTGCTCCTTCCCGGGTTGATTCCTTGGAATGTGTCGGTCTCTTCGAGCTCGCTGTCAGGGATCTGGAGTTTGTGAAGGACCGCGGAGGAGATAAGATTCAAGCCGGCCCTGCCGTCAACTAGCATCTTCGTGACCTTGAGGTTGCGGATAGTTGCTGAAACCAACATCGGCAAGCACCCGACCGCAGTTACGCGATCAGGGTGATCCCCAATGTCGAAGATGATAGGCGTGCTGGACCATTTCAGGGGCTTGCGTGACTCTATGGATGGCTCCGCTGCATTCACTTCCCGCATCCACTGCTTGAGTTGGCAGTGCGAAGTATGCAGAGAGGCGCCACCGTCAACGCACAGGACCTCTGTGGCTTTCTGAAATTCCTGCTCATCGGCCTCATCATCATCCACGTCTTCGTCATCGTCGTCATCTTCATCCTTGTCGCGGCCGCGGGGAGGTCTGTCTCCTTGCCGCTACTTGGCCTTGCCGCGGCGTCCTCCCCGGCCGGGGCGTTTCTTGCCGGATCCACCAGTTCCTTCCTGGGCCTTCTCTTTGTCGCGTCGCTCGTATTCAGCTTTCTGCTGCTCAACAAGCTGTTTGACCTTCTTGCAGTTCTGGAGATCATGACCCTTGGTGCGGTGAATCTTGCAATACTGCCTGCCGGAGTTGTCCTGCTTGTCGGCGGCCGCCACAGGATGGGCCTCCCTGTTGGAGCCACCAGCCTTAGTTTCCTTGGCGCCTCCTCCATTGCCGGTCTGCTCGACAGCTAGCACTTCCTTGCCCTTTTTCCTTCTGTTGTTCCGCCGCCGGCCTTTCCTTGTCGGGGCGGCATCCTCACTGTCAGATTCTCCTGCTCCTGTACTCTCTCCGTGGAGCCTCCTCCCTTCTTCAGCGCGTGCACACTTGTCGGCCAGGGCGTAAAGCTCGCTGACGTCTCTGATCTTACACATCGCCATCTCCTCCCTCATCCTTCGGTTTCGCACGTTCTGATGGAACGCGCTGATAATCGCGGCGGGGTGGACGTCTGGGATGTTGTGCTGTACACGGCTGAATCTCTGAATGTACTTGCGCAGTGGCTCTCCTTCCTTCTGGGCGAGCAGATGAAGATCGCTCTCTTGGCCATGTGGCTTGTGGCCGCCTGTAAAGGCGCCGACAAACTGATGGCACAGATCAGCCCAGGAGGATATGGAGTTGTCCGGCAAGTGCATGAGCCAGGATCTGACATTGGGCTTGAGCACCAGCGGGAAGTAGTTGCCAAGGATCTTGTCATCTCGTCCCCCGGCAGCCTGCACCGCAATGGTGTAGATGCTGAGGAACTCCGACGGATGCATCTTGCCGTCGTACTTCTCCGGCACGTCTGGCTTGAAATTCTTTGTGCTGGGCCACTGGACTTGCCGCAGCTCACGGGTGAACGCAGGACAACCTACCGCGTACGGCAGATCGCCTGGTTCCCCTGGCGCATGCATGTCAACAGAGGGCCCAGCGCGCTTGTCGGATTGACGTCGCGCTTCTCTTTGGCGCTCGATGCGGGTTCGAGCGTCTTCTTGTTGTCGTTCATGGAGAACTTGGCGCTGGTCGCGACGAGCTCGTGGGTCCGACGACGCGGTGGAGCCGCTGTTGGGGTGGACCCGGTGAGTCAGCGATTTTGGCCTTCGTAGTGGAGAGTGCATGGAAGTCGCACCTCCCTCGGTCTTGTTGCCATCGGCTCGCGTCCGGCTGTCCTGCCGCGGCAGAGAGGTGCTTGGTTGCCGCGCAGTGTCGCCGTTGGCGAAGCCGATGAGGCTCTGGATAGTGGCCCTCCATTCTTCGGTCTTGTCCGCCGTCGGAGGATAGTCCAGGAGCAGCTGGGCCCGCGCCAAGGCTTCTGCTGGGGTGGTGGGCGGCGGAGGTGAACGATGCGAGGGGAGGGGCGTGCTCGGACTCCTAACCAAGTTAGAAGGAGCAGCGTCCCGTCCCGGCGACCGCACCTCGCTGGGGCCAGCATGCTGGCGTGCATGCTGGTCTTGAACGCCACGCGAACCACCAGCTTGATCTTGGGTCAGCGGACGTATGGCGCTGCGAACGCTATGACGCTGCTGGTCCCGCGCCTCCTGAAAGGGGCGCGGTGTGCGCATGGACGCCGAGGTCTGTGCCACCTTGTCCTTGGACTTGGCCGCACTGAGGGCTCCCTCGTCGACGCCCATTCTTCCGTCGGCGTCCACTCCACCACCCGCTTGCTCCGGAGGCGGTGAAAGCGACGCGGATGGAACAGCTGCCTCCGAATCCTTCTTCTTCGGTGGCATGTCGATGAAGACGATGAAGATTTAGCTCGCGTGCACACCGGATCGGGTTCGCACAATCTCGACGCCCCCTACCTGGCGCGCCAAAGATGTCGGGGAAACTGATCCACGGACACCTATGGGGATCGGCGGACCGAGCCCCTTTCGATTCGGCGAGGGCGGAGGTCGCACAAAGAGCGGATCGAGGCGGTACACGCGAGCGGTTTTTACCCAGCTTCGGGCCGCACGGATGCGTAAAACCCTACTGCTGCTTGTTTGTGTGTATTGAATCCTTGCTCAGGAGCGATGGACGCTATCAGACTGAGCGTGGGAGTGTTTCTGGTGTTTCGAATGAGCCGAACCGGCCCCCCTCTACGTTGCGCCTGGGCCTCCTTTTATATTCTCAAGGGGTCACCGATAGGTGGCAACGTAGACGAGAGGGGTAGAAATGGAAAAAGAACGCGGTAGCTGCACCTACCGCTACTATAGACACAGTGCACCCTACCTAACTCTGACAGCAGGGGACAAGAGCATTGAATGCCTGTCTGAGTTGCCTAAACAGTGCAAAAAGTGACCGTTAGGAGCGCCACTATTCGCCATGATGGCCTTCTCTTCATCTCCGCTTGCCACCGCGTACCCCTGGCTGCACAGCCTCCTGCCATGTGTGCTTGGGAGAGTCCTAGAGCGACACGTTAGCAGGTGTGCTGGAGCGCGGGCACGAAGTGGGGGTTTCCCGCGGCAAGCTCCTTGCCACGGTCGTCGTCTTGTCGTGTTTGGGAGCTTATCGCTCGCCGGATCTTGCCGGGACGCAGGGCGCATCGCGGCAAGCTTTCTTGGTATGCCTTGAGTGGCCTTCCCGGCAAGCTCCTCTTGCCAGGGTCTTGTCTCTTCGCGGCAAGATCCTCTTGCCGGGGCCTTGGTTGGCCTTCCCGGCAAGCTCCCCTTGCCGGGGCCTTGGTTGGCCTTCCCGGCAAGCTCCTCTTGCCGGGGCCTTGGTTTGAGTACTTTGTTCTTGAATGGTCTTCAAGGGAGCCCATGGAGGGTCTTGGCGGTCACCCGGCAAGCCTTGCCGTGGGGTGCTGCAACTGCCCGTGCACGAGTTCGGGATACTAGGGTACCCCTACTCTAGTACACCGACAGTTCGTTATTTAGTCTTTTTCTTTTTCTGTTTTAATTTCGGCCAGGGACCTAGATGTAATTATCTTTCTTATAGATTAGTCCCTCTGTTTCAAACGACCACATCTTTTTACCTGTTTATCCAAATCCAACGAAACCAATGCCCACTTCTTCGGTATAATCCCCTCTATCCAGATAACCAACTTAAACATGTTTTTGAAAGTTTTAAAATTTGAATTCAAACAGATTTGTATTTGAACTTCTTTTGTTCGAAACTTGAGTTTTATAGGTCCGGTTTAGTTGATTCTTTTTGCAAATCGAAGATCTTGACCTTAACTTTCTGATAAGGCCAAATTCACATAATTTTTGTACTGTTAGAAATTGTTTTATGTCGCAAGAGTTATTTGCTTGGTTTTGTTGTTTTTCGAATTGTCTTCTTCGTTCTTTCCGATCCTTTGAGTGATTGCTTATGTGTGGTTACTATTGCTTGCTTACGATAGATTGACCGGAGTGTGACGAGTAGAGCTATCAGGAGTTATGAGTGTGAATCATCTTCCTCAACCGTACAAGGCAAGTTCGCACTTTGATCATACCCTTTATTATCCAGTTTTTATGCATTAGTTTCACCCTCAAACATTGCATGAGTAGGATGTGATAACATGTGGGTATTTGGGAAGTAGTTGATGGGGTAGGAACCTATGTCCTGCATTCAAACCTTGGGAGTTACTTCTATGTTATGCTCATACTGCTATGGTAAGATCGTAGACGTGGATTGGTTGAGTGTTTCATGGCAGATCTGAGAGTTATTATTTAATGGTTAACTTAAGGTGGATACTTTAATACACATCTGGGTGGAATGGTAGGGGCACCCTGGAGCACCCAGTGGTCTGCCCGGGCACCTGGAAAACACAGTGCTTGCCCAAGGGGATCTGGGAGGACCCATGTGATCACCCTATGGAATGCCACCCAGGCACAAAGGGATCATAAGATTATTCATGCTAGAAACTTCTGTGTGCAGCCACAAGCCATTATGGGCTCTGGCATAGTTGAGTATGTTGTGTGACCTCTTTCAGTGGTGGGCTAGCAGATGTAGGGGAAGGTAGGTGTAACTGTCCACCCAGGGTAAAGAGTTAATGCTTCTAAAAGACTATGTCTCGGTCATTCGTTTCTCAAACACCATGTATTGCGAGAAATCCAACGGAGGAGATTGAGTCTTGTGGGGAAAAGTGTGCAAACCTCTGCAGAGTGTATAAACTAATCATGGTTAGTCGTGTCCCTGGTTATGGACATCTTGAGTATCTAGTTCTTGAATTATCATGTTGATCTCAACACTTTATTTAATTAATTTGATTGGGTTAATGATTATTATTTTAGGATTGAGTTGGAGGAACCTTCTCAATATTTATTAATCAACTTTGTAGTTAAATCAAATATATTCCTTTGCAGTAGGGAAAATTTGACTTTATGCAAAAAAATAAACTTAGAGCTTTCCACTAGCCAAATATGCATGTAGTGATGGCCATTGTTCCTCATTGCTCTATGGTGTGAATCTGCCAGTACATTCAGTGTACTGACCCTTTGTGGTTGCAACGTCTCATTTTGCAGGATTCTTACAACGAGTAAGTGATACGTTAGGGTTACGATTTCTACACTCAACTTTGCCGTTGGTGTTGATGGGAATCCACAACCTTTGTTACTTCCGCTCTATGGATTGAGGTAATAGTATTTACGTTATTTTATACATGTGATTTACCTCTGTTATAAATCCTCGAGTACTGTGTGTCAGCATACCGATCCAGGGCTGACACTTAAGCACAGAGACTTGACCATCTGAGGTCGGGTCGCTACAAGTGGTATCAGAGCACATGTTGACTGTATGACGTGACCCCTAGAAACTGGCAAGCCCATAGGAAATATTTTTCCCTACAACTCTCTTTTCAAAAAAAAGATCTTTTACCTCTCTTCTCTTCTGAGCTTATTCAAATATTCCCTTTAGTGAAACCATACCCCCTTTCCCTTTTTGACCACACGAAGATTCGACTGATGAGACCACTCCGAGAAGGACAAGATATCGGACAACTAAGACCACTTCGGAATGAAGAAGATTTTACCGTGCACTATTACAATGGAAACTACAATAGTTGAAGACTCCGAAGACTAGGAGAATTTGAAGAATTTACAGATTAGTAGGACCTAGGAAGGCTACTGTCGGTGTCAAACCCGGCGGATCTCGGGTAGGGGGTCCCGAACTGTGCGTCTAGGCCGGATGATAACAGGAGGCAAGGGACATGAAGTTTTACCTAGGTTCGGGCCCTCTTGATGGAGGTAAAACCCTACGTCCTTCTTGATTAATATTGATGATATGGGTAGTACAAGAGTAGATCTACCACGAGATCGGAGAGGCTAAACCCTAGAAGCTAGCCTATGGTATGATTGTTGTTGTGAATGTTGTCCTACGGACTAAAACCCTCCGGTTTATATAGACACCGGAGAAGGTTAGGGTTACACAAAGTCGGTTACAATGGTAGGAGATCTACATATCCGTATCGCCAAGCTTGCGTTCCACGCCAAGGAAAGTCCCTTCGGGACATGGGACGAAGTCTTCAATCTTGTATCTTCATAGTCCAGGAGTCCGACTGAAGGTATAGTCCGGCCATTTGGACACCCCCTAATCCAGGACTCCCTCAGAAGCCCCTGAACCAGGCTTCAATGACGACAAGTCCGGCACGCAGATTGTCTTCGGCATTGCAAGGCGGGTTCCTCCTCCAAAGTACTTCATAGAAGATTTTGAACACAAAGATAGTGTCCGGCTCTGCAAAATAAGTTTCCACATACTGCCATAGAGAGAATAATATTTACACAAATCTAATCTGCTGATGTATTCCGTAGTGTGACATCGCACCACGGCCAAGCCTTTATCCAAATCGTTTTATTGTCCCACCTCAGCGTGTTATGCGAGGCAGTTTCCTTGGCACGTCTTGTTAAAGCAGAGATCGTGTCCCCTTATTCCAGGATTCTCATCAATACGGGCGTGGGTAACCCAACCGCGCCATTGATTACGGCGCTTGGAGATAAGCAAGTTTTACCAGGCTGGTGGGGACACGTAGTTGCATCCACCCATATAAGGGGATAAGGATCCACCTTTTCACCTACGCCTTCTTCCTCCTTTGCCTATCCATTCTCGCGCACTCGAGCTCCAGCGCCCAAGTCCACACTGCCCACCTCAACCTTCTCTAGCCATGTCCGGAGTGGGAGGCAAGTGGATGGTCTCCTCCATCACGGAGGGACACATCAAAAGACTGAGGAAGGCCGGATACCTGTCTAACGACATCGCGTACCGGCTTCCCGAAAAGGGGCAGCTCCTCCCCACCCCAGGGCCCCATGAGAGGGTAGTGTTCCTTCCCCACTTCCTCCGCGAACTGGGCTTTCCTATCCACCCATTTGTCTGGGGACTCATGTTCTACTATGGCCTGGATTTCCATGATCTGGCCCCGAACTTCATCCTCAACATCTCGGCGTTTATCGTCGTGTGCGAGGCTTTCCTCTGCATCCGCCCCCATTTAGGCCTATGGCTCAAGACTTTCAATGTCAAGCCGAAGGTGGTGTGCGGCAACCAGGCGGAGTGTGGAGGCGCCATGGTGGGCAAGATGCCCAACGTCTTATGGCTCGAGGGCTCCTTTGTGGAGACCCCAAAGGGGTGGCAATCCGGGTGGTTTTACATCACCGAGCCGCGCGACCCTGAGTAGGTCATAGCCCCCGAGTTCCGGTCCGGACCCCCAACGCGGCTCATGTCCTGGAAAGAGACGGGCCTATCGTGGGGCAACAAAGGAGAGGTGACTGGACTGCAAACATGCATCCAAACCCTGGTGGACAAGCAGCTCAAGCTTGTCAACGTAGTCCAGGTTATGCTCATCCACCAGATCCTCCCGTGTCAACAACGGGCCTTTAATCTATGGGAGTTCAACCCGGCGCAGCACCGAACTCTGAGAAGACTCTTCGACACGACGTACGAAGATGCCTGGAAGGTGCTTTTCAAGGGCGCCGAGGCTCCCGCATCCGCTACCGAGGATTGCGGATTCAGCGTGCAGCGTCACGCTAGCGCGGTAAGTTGTTTGTACCTTTTACAGGGTATTAGTTTTCCATAGTTTAACTCTATGCGGGATCTAAGCTCCTTTACCTTTGACAGAGTTGGAAGGCGAAGTCCGGACAGATCGACTATCCGGCTCCTTTGCCCGAAGACCCAGCCGATGCCCTCTTGGCGAAGCTGCTGGTTCCGGCACCCTATGTGGTGCTGGAGAAGAAGGCCACGAAGAAGGTCACGGGGACTTGAAAAAGTGCCCGGCGCCAGGAGGTGTCGGGTTCATCATCCGACGGCTCCGAGGCGCATTCCTCCCGTGAAGACGAGGAGGAAGAAGAAGAGACCTCTCCCCCTTCGTCGGGAGGAGAGAAGAAAAGGAAGGCCGCCCTCTCTGGGGAGGCCGGAGGGTCCAAGAAGGGGAAAACCCTTCCTCCGGACTACTCCACCGAAACCGACGACGGCGGAGAGGAGTGGCCGCTCAGGGCCAAGCCCCTGGCAAAATCGTAAGTATCCGGATACCAGAGTAATTCATAGTATTCCTTTATTGCACAGCTTTCCCTTATGTCAAATATGATTATGCAACCCACCCAAAGACCGACTCGACGCGTCGTCGAGCGGTTCACTGGACTCGTCGGATCTGAATTGCTTCTGGTGGCTACCTCCCCCCGCCCTATGGACGACGCTGAAGTGTTGTCCCAATAGGTTCCAACCCAGGAGGAGGTGGTCCTGGAGGCGCCGCAAGGCGACCTCCCGGATTCCAGGAGTGAAGGGGATAAAACCCCTCAGGGCTCCAAGTCCGGCTCAAGGCCGGACACCGCTCCGGAACCTTCAAAGGTTCCAGAGTCTAGCGGGCAACCTCCTTCCAAGAGGAGCAAGCCCACCGTGCCGGTGACCCCCGTCCAACCGGAGGCGCCGGACAATCTGTTGGAGGTGCTCGAAGGTACCTCCATCGACGAGGAGCACCGCACTATTATGAGTGCGATGGTCCAGAAGGTTCAGTCCGCCAAGAGCGGACTGACTGAAGCTTGTACTAGCCTTTTAACAGGCTTTGAGGTAAGTAAAGAATGTGTAAATAATATTACCGCATATACAGTAGCCCCTGATGCTCTGTTTGGCGTTCGGGAAGAAAAGCCGAATAGAGGATCAAATAAAATTCGCAGGAGTCTAACAAAAAGGAGTCAATATGTGTATGCAGGCTTCTCTGCTGGCGTCCGCCGCGCTGACTGCGGAGGTGGACACACTAAAGCAGAACCTCGAGCTGTCCGAGCAAGAGCTCGGGCGTGCCAAGAAGCAGCTCGAGGACAAGGAAGGTAAGAAATACCTTCTTTGAATATATATATAAAAAAGGTGCAATTGCAAAAAATGACAGGATTATCGTGGCTATTGTAGGGGCCATGTCTGAGGTGGCAACCCTTAAGCAAGCGCTGCTCGAGGTCGAGAAGAGGGCGGCCACGGAGCGCACCGAGCGGTAGAAGTATGAGGCCCAGGTTGGCAAGGTGCAGCAAGAGCTCCAGGTTCTCGTGAAAAAACATGAGAGTTTGGAGCTTGACTCAAAGACGCGAGCGTTCGAGCTCGCGGCGGCTATTGAAAATGCCAAGTCTGCCAAGGCCGAATCCCAGAAGACCCTCCAGGAGTTGGATGAGGTGAAGAAGATAGCGGCAGGTAAGGCATTCTTTATGCAACGCAAACACATAAACGTGAGTTACTTGTTACTTACCCGAATCCGGAGCTCTCCAGGAGCGTTCGCAGATCTTCCCCAGAGCATGTTCGATGCCGCCACATTCTATCGACCCGAGGAGGGCAGCTCGATAGAGAAGGTGTTCTGGTCTCAGTATGCTGAGGCCGGACACCCCGTGCCCCTGAGCGACCAGCTGAAGCAACTGGTTGAGCTCCACAAGGCGGCCGAACAGGCCATGAAGAGCCTCATAGTTCGACTGTGGCCTGGAGAGGCTCTGCCTGGGAGCTATTTCGGGCTAGTGCGGCGGCTGGTGGAGGCCTGTCCAAGGCTCGAAGTCATCAAGCGCTCCGTCTGCATTGAAGGTGCCCGTAGGGCCCTTGCCCGTTCTAAGGTGCACTGGGGCAAGCTGGATGCTGAGAAGCTTGTGAAGGACGGGCCACCGCCGGGGAAAGAGCATCGCAATCCCGAGAATTATTATAAGGATGTTCTGAAGGGTGCCTGCCTTATGGCGGATGAATGTTCCAGGGATGTAATTTTTGAGTGAAACTTGCTCGTTTTGTCCTGTGCGCTGAAAACTTGTTCATATGCGCTAAGCAATGCTGTTGGAATTTAAAATATTACCTTCTGTGCGGCTGTTTATCAATTCTGAGAGATGGCAAGTTGTCAGCTTCTGACCCCGTGCCGCTAGTGCTGGGGTGTTTGGGGATAAACCTGAGCACTCTTTTTCCCATATTTGGGTCCTTCGAGGGAGGCGCTCAGCCCAACGAACAAGGCAATCAGACTATAATGCGTGAACACTCTCACTTAGCTTTCTCCACTGAGGTGCTCGACCCAGCTCAACTGGGGCACAATCGCAGTGGTTCTCCTAGTGCTACCTTAGCCGATATAGCGGAACGTAAGGCACCAAAACATAGGAGCCGGGCAAACCCAACTATTGACCCAAGACATGATTCGGAGCCGATGCATATAATGCTATAAGTTCGGAGTGTCGCACTTGTTAAAGTGTTCGGACTTCTCACACCATATTGAGGGGTACTAAAGCCCCTAGCGTATTTTGGCCGTACCAAAGTGTACGGGTGCAACATGTCATTAAGGAACATATATTTATAAAAAAAGAGTAATGCAAAAATAGACAAAAGCTATGCATTGTTTATTAAAAAGGGGCTGCAATCAAAGCAGAACGATACAAAAAATGCAATAAGCAAAAGGTTGGACTATTTAACAGTCCGTTCCAGGGGCAGGCTATGGAATGGTATGCGAAACAGGTATACTGCTCGTGATAGAGACCACCTGGGAGTTTCGTAATGCGGCATGGCTTGTCTGCTTCCCTGGTTCTTGCATCGTTTGTGCGGCAGTTGAACTGCCGAACAGGCCTTCCGAAGAATGTAGTCCTGAAAGTAAGAGAAAATTAAAAAAATCAGCAGCCCCAGGTGCGGTTTAAGCCGTGTTTCGGGCGTGCCGTGATGGTGCCCCTCCCCCTGTGCCCATGGTATTTCTAGAGCGTAGTTATGTATGCGAAGAACTGGTGTCGCGTTTTTGCGAGGGCTGGGGCTGGGGCCGCATTGCTACACCTGCTCAGAACGTGCCAGGCGGTCTTGTTGTAGGTTACTCCGGGCGCGCTTGACGGTGTTCGGACGTTTAATGGCCGGACTGGAGAACTACCTGGAGAGGCTGCTTTGTACTTCCGCTGCAAGGGCCACCATGTGCTCCTCCGTTCGGAGGGAGCGTTCGGTGTTTCCATTGACCATAATTACTCCTCGAGGGCCTGGCATCTTGAGCTTAAGGTATGCATAGTGCGGTACCGCATTGAACTTGGCGAATCTGGTTCGCCCGAGCAGTGCATGATAGCCACTGCGGAGTGGGACTATGTCAAAGATTAACTCCTCGCTTCGAAAATTATCCGGAGATCCGAAGACCGCTTCAAGTGTGACTGAGCCTGTACAGTTGGCCTCTACACCTGGTATTACGCCTTTAAAGGTCGTTTTGGTGGGCTTAATCCTCGAGGGATCTATGCCCATTTTCTGCACTGTATCCTGGTAAAGCAGGTTCAGGTCGCTACCGCCGTCCATAAGGACTCTAATGAGATGAAACCCGTCAATAATTGGGTCTAGAACCAATGCGGCGAATCCACCGTGACGGATGCTAGTGGGATGGTCCCTTCGATCAAAGGTGATCGGGCAGGAGGACCATGGGTTGAACTTTGGGGCGACTGGCTCTACCGCGTATACGTCCCTTAACGCGCGCTTCCGCTCCTTCTTGGGGACGTGGGTTGCGTATGTCATGTTCAACGTCCGCACTTGTGGGGGAAAACCCTTCTATCCACTATTGTTCGGCGGCCGGGGCTCTTCGTCGTCATCGCTATGCAGCCCCTTGTCTTCATTTTCGGCATTTAACTTGCCTGCCTGCTTGAACACCCAACAATCCCTATTGGTGTGATTGGCCGGCTTTTCGGGGGTGCCATGTATCTGGCACAAGCGGTCGAGTATTCGGTCCAAACTGGACGGGACCCTAGGATTCCTTTTGAATGGCCTTTTCCGCTGATCGGATTTAGAGCCTTTGAATCCAGGATTAACTGTCGTATCCTCAGCATTGTCGCCGTTAATGCGGCGCTTCTGCTTGTTGCGACGTGACCTGCCGCTACTGTCCCTGGTATCCGAATTACCAGGGTTCTTGGTCATATTGTTGCTACGAGCAAGCCAGTTGTCTTCTCCCGCGCAAAGCGGGTCATGAGTGTCGTGAGGGCTGCCATAGATTTCGGCTTTTCCTGTCCTAGGTGCCGGGCAAGCCACTCGTCACAGATATTGTGCTTGAAGGCTGCTAGGGCCTCTGCGTCCGGACAGTCGACTATTTGATTTTTCTTTGTTAGGAACCGTGTCCAGAATTGACTGGCCGATTCCTCTGGCTGCTGAATTACGTGGCTTAGGTCATCGGCGTTTGGTGGTCGTACATAAGTGCCCTGGAAATTGTCGAGGAATGCGGCTTCTAGGTCCTCCCAACAACTGATTGATCCTGCTAGCAAGCTGTTAAGCCAATGCCGAGCTGGTCCTTTAAGCTTGAGTGGGAGGTATTTGATGGCGTGGAGATCATCGCCGCGGGCCATGTGGATATGAAGGAGATAATCCTCGATCCATACCGCAGGATCTGTTGTGCCATCATATGATTCGATGTTTACGGGTTTGAAACCCTCAGGGATTTGATGATCCATTACTTCGTCTGTGAAGCATAGTGGATGTGCGGCGCCTCTGTACTGGGCTATATCACGACGTAGCTCCAATGAGCTTTGTCTATTGTGTTCGGCCCTACCGGATTTATGTCCGGCGTGACGGTTATTGTCTCGAGTCATGGGGCGCTCACGCGATCCGTAGATCGATCTAGTTTGCCTTGCCTTGTCCTCCAACATATCTCGCAGGTCTGGCGCATTTTCCTGTGCCTTGGTACGGGGTGCAGCTTGAGTGGAGGGCCAAGAGGCCTCTCTGTCGCGGCCAGGAGGTGGCCAGTCGGCCGTATCAAGTGCTTCCTCCTCTAATCGGGGTAGCAACCTGCGCTTTGGGTAGCTCTTGGAGGGGCGTTCGAGTTTATGCTCTTCGTCCGCAAGGACTTCAGTCCATCTGTCGAGTAGCAAATCTTGATCGGCTTTAAGTTGTTGCTGTTTTTTCTTGAGGCTTCTTGCCGTGGCCATAAGCCTGCGTTGAAAATGCTCTTGTTCGACGGGATCCTCTGGCATGACGAATTCGTCGTCGTCGAGGCTTGCCTCATCTTTGGAGGGAGGCATATAATTATCGTCCTCGACCTCTTTGTCTGCCGCTCTCTCATGAGGGCTGGCTGCTCCATCCTCCTGTGCTGAATCTTGCTGGAGGGGGTTTTCTTCGGCACTCTCCGGAGTATTATTATCTCCCGTGCTGGAATCGCCGTATTTGCTTTGGCGGGATTTTGAGCGGCGCCGCTGACGCCGGCGCTTAGGCTGTTTCTTGGAGGGGTCATCCTCCGTTGTTCCATCGCCATCTCCTTCTTTTGGGGTGTCCACTATATAAATGTCATATGACGAGGTGGCTTTCCAGGGCCCGATAGGCGCTGGTTCTTCATCATCTCCTGCATCGGCGTCCATACCATCGATGTCTTCGGAGTCAAAGTCGACCATGTCGGTTAAATCGTCGACGGTGGCTACCAAGTGGGTGGTGGGTGGGCATTGAATTTCTTCATCATCCGCATCCCAACCTTGCTGACCGTAGTCCGGCTAGGGCTCTCCTGACAAAGAGAGAGACTTTAGTGTCTTCAGAATATCGCCGAAAGGCGAGTGCTGAAAGACGTCCACGGCAGTAAACTCCATGATCGGCGCCCAATCGGATTCGATCGGCAGGGGCGCGAAGGGTTCGGAGTCCGGAGAGGAGTCCATCTCCTTGGAGTCACGAGTCTCGCGGAGTGCGGGGCTGGTGTTCGGCTCGATCGCCATTGGGATCGCAGCCCCCTAGGCGGCGTCCAACCACCCATCCTCGATCGGCGTAGTTGGCTCCGAATTAAGGGTCGAAGCCGATGCGGGTGCGGCCTCCAGGGCATTGTTCGGCGGCAGAGCTAGATCATGCTTGTCATGACAGTGCGGCACGCTCGGCAGTGGATCGAATCCGTTGAAGATCAAGTCACCGCGGATGTCAGCCGTGTAGTTTAAACTTCCAAATATGACCTGACGGCCAGGGGCATAGCTTTCGATCTGCTCCAGATGGCCAAGTGAGTTGGCCCGTAGTGCAAAGCCGCCAAAGACGAAGATCTGTCTGGGGAGGAAGGTCTCACCCTGGACTGTATCGCTATTGATGATCGTAGGAGCCATCAAGCCTGACGGCGACGACACAGAGGAACTCTCAATGAAAGCACCAATGTCGGTGTCAAAACTGGCGGATCTCGGGTAGGGGGTCCCGAACTGTGCGTCTAGGCCGGATGGTAACAGGAGGCAAGGGACACGAAGTTTTACCCAGGTTCGGGCCCTCTTGATGGAGGTAAAACCCTACGTCCTGCTTGATTAATATTGATGATATGGGTTGTACAAGAGTAGATCTACCACGAGATCGGAGAGGCTAAATCCTAGAAGCTAGCCTATGGTATGATTGTTGTTGTGAATGTTGTCCCACGGACTAAAACCCTCCGGTTTATATAGACACCGGAGAGGGTTAGGGTTACACAAAGTCGGTTACAATGGTAGGATATCTACATATCCGTATCGCCAAGCTTGCCTTCCACGCCAAGGAAAGTCCCTTCGGGACACGGGACGAAGTCTTCAATCTTGTATCTTCATAGTCCAGGAGTCCGGCTGAAGGTATAGTCCGGCCATCCGGACACCCCCTAATCCAGGACTCCCTCAGCTACCCTTATGGAATTGTCAGACTATTGAAGTTGTCAATACCCGACATCAAGGTGTGTTGGAGAAAGACCGAAACATGGAAGAGTTAAAAACTCAAAGTTTTGTCAAGAAAACCCTAAGGCAGGAGATATCAATTATGGACTGATAACTCATGGAAATGACAAGGGCAGAAACACGGCTATCCATGACGTTATCGCCCGCTTATGCTATGGTCACCGTGCTGAGTTAAGCATGCATTTCTTCGAAACGATTGGATGGTAGAAGGCTGATGGAGCACCTATCAGCAAAAGATGAAGTTTAAACGTAGCTGGTGTATCACCAGGATCTGGAGAATTACATCAGGAGTTTTAAGATGGACCTTCAGGAAGCGTTATTTTGACAAGGAAGCATTTCGTGAAGAACTTAGGACCCAGAAGTTGAAAGTAGCCAATCTGGAGGATGCAAAACCTCGATACTGGAGATTCGTCAGTAACTGAAGGACAGCAGGACCAGGGTTCATGCCAAGGATGTTGGAACCCAGAAGTTTGAACGCAACTCTTAAAGTACGTCACGAGAGACTTCGCGTCAACAGAAATGATCTGGCAAAAGAACTTGAGAAGGACAATCACGATCGAAATAAGCCATCGTAGACATGAACAAGACTCAAAGAGTTTGATGACGTTGAAGATTTATTGACCTTTAGAAGACCAAACCCTGTTATATACCTACGTTAGATGCGACTCTTGTGAGCTGTCATTTGTTTGATGTTTTCCGACAACCACAAATAAAAATCTGTCTTTTCAAAATTATTGTTTGTATTGTGTGCATCCCTCTCTATATCTCTTATGTCACCCCAAAACCCTTGGACCCAATAGAGCATGAATGGAGATGAACTCATATTTCTGGGACCGATAAGTTAATTGGAGACGGACCAATAGATTCGGAACATGGAAGATCCTTTGGAGAATAACACTATAGCCAGAAAAGATATGGCCCAGCATGCTCTCCAGTGCTTTGAAAGAGGTGCTAGTACTTGGTGGAGGATGTACCAAACCATCAATGGATGGCAAGGAGTAACCACTTGGAAAGAATTTAAGTTGACTCTGCTAAAGTCTCGATTTGTGTCCCAGAAATTGAAGCCTTATGGAAGTAATATGAAGAAACCTTGTGCGTGCAAGCTCTGTGGAGAAATAGGACACACCCATAAATAACACAAGGATGAATGCCCTAATTGTGAAGGAAGTCACCCAGCTGAAGAATGCCCAATTAGGTAGATTACTTGTTTCTTATGTGAAGGGACTACCCACTACCCTGCTCAGTGTCACATTTACCCCGTGGTTCAAAGAACCATCCAACAGAAGAAATAAGCAATGAAAGGAGCCCTCATGGAAATTTTAGAAGAACCAGTGATGAAGGAAGAGGTGGAGGACACACCCAAAGAAGACACAATTAAACCCTGCACCAAGTCTTGCTATTCATGTGGAGAAGAAGGACACATCTCCCAGAGTTGTCTGAATGGAGATCTAGTAGAATTCCCTACAGAGGAAGTAGAGTATGACCCACAGGAAATAAAAGCCATGATTGGAACGGAAAAGTCCAGAAAGAGAAGTAGATTGGATTCCAGGGAGGACCTGCGTCATATTACCGGTTTTAGGTGCAAGGAGTCAAGGCACTACCTTAGCGGTTGCCCAAAAAGGAAGCTGAGGACCCAAGGAGGCTATGTAATCATGAGGAAACCTCAAGACTTATCAGAAGTAGTATGTTTCTACTGTAATGAAGCAGGGCACTTTGCTAGAGATTGTCCCAAGGAGAAGGAGACTTGTGCTAAATAGTTGAGTTTGCAACAAAAGAAATATAGTAGTGGTGGTGGGAACAATTCTTTTATATTGAGGTGTTGAGTTGAGGCATGTAATGGAAATACAGGAGATTGTAATAATTTGAGAATCAATAAAGTTAGCATCATGGGTACTGATTAGGATTTTATGAGTAGTTACTCTATGAAGAAATATTTTGACCATTTTCGAGGATAGGAGAAATATGGTCTATGGAAGAATTTGTGCTTTTCAAGGGTGGTAGTACCCTGTGAGGACACTTGACCCCTGGAAAAGATAATGGTACTGCACAGAGTGGACTTCGGACAAAATAAGTACGAGTTTTGTCCCGATATGTGGGATACCCCAAAAGTATGAAGGGATGAAGTACTGTTGGATGTAAAGAAGGTATAATGTTGGTAATAAGGAGCAATTGTAACTCCATGATGAGTTTGAGTAATCACGTCTTAGTTTGGTACCAATAGAAGAAAGGGAGACAGTACCATTGGATGGATTTAAGAATGCTAGGAAGCTGGATGTTGGAATAATGATTAGTTGCCCTGATGATGATTTCAAGGTTTACAAGTGATAAGATGGGCTATAACCCACAGGCCCCAGGACCTGCCAAGAAGCAAGCACATTCTTGCTGAAGGAAAAAAAACCCTGGAAGAAGATACGATTTTTATCGATAGGCGATCTTATAGGAGTAACGCAAAACCTGAGAGTTGTGAAGGACCGATAGATGTTTGTTTGGCTTGCAGAATAAATGGATTTATCCGAACCTTGGTTCGTCAACAAGAGAAATTCTGCAATGCTTGTGAGGATGACCGAGTGTTAGAATATGAGATTCGCTAAACCATATACAAGGTAATGATTTGGGTGCGGGATGGATTGATCAACATACCGACTTACTCTTATTATTAACCTTGCTATATGGGATGGTAAGTCTGAGTGACTTGCCTATAGTAGAGAGACGACGATCAAAACCTTGTTTAAACCGTAGAATGGTATAAGTATTTTCCCTTGTAGAAGGCAGCTTTGCCAACCATAGGTTATACAGTGAGGATCACCCAGCCCCATTTCCTGCAGGAGAAACCATAAATTGTTGACCACCATGAGATATCGATAGTTTTTTAGTATTGGCGCCAGACCCGTCAGCTAAGAAGACCCAGTCTCGAAATAATCTTACCAAGATGAAAGGACAAAAGAATTGCGGTAAAGGTTATGCTGCTACCGCAAGAGCCAGAGAAGGAATTATACTGAAGATCTGAGAAGACCGGCCCTGTCAAGAATAAGGATGGAGTATATGAGTATTGATGGGACCGTAACGATGTTTCTAAGGGTGGTAGTACCCCAGACCCCCTGTGATGATCGATGGATTTTGAGAAGACCCCCGACCCTAACCTATTTCTTGCTAGCCTCTCCGAATCTCGAGGACGAGATTCATTTTAAGGGTGGTAGCTTTGTAACATCCCAAAATTCTAAATTTTGGAATGTTATAATTGTTGTGTGATTGATTGACTGGAAATGAGTGAAATTTGAAACTGTTGAAAGTTAAATGAGAGGGAATAAAAGGACTTACCCAAACTTTCATCTTTGCTTTCTGATCTCTATGAATTCAAATTCTTTTTTCAAATACAAAACCCTAGAGAGAAGATGACATGACTTCTTCCATTTAATTAAATGAAAAAGGTGTTTGAAAATATTTGAATTCCATTTGGAAATATTTCAAATTAAGAAACATTAAGCAACTCCATGATTTTCATGAGAGAGGATAAAATGACTTCTTCAAAACATATGAAATATGAGTTGGGAGTTTCAAAGAATCAATTTAAAACTCCCGTTGAAATTATTTTTCAATTTGGAGTTATTTGGGTTTTAATTAAATTATTTTTCTCCAAAAATAAAATATATGGAAAATAGGGTAACATGATTCCCTACATCAGAAAATTGGAGAGAAATAAATTTGAATTAATTTTGGTGTTTTTCAAATGATTTTTATTGGATTTTATTAGAGCAGTAACACTATTTGAATTATGTGAATTTGTGCAGATTTTATTTGACTCTAGAAAAACGCTCAGCTTGTAGGAAATCTTTTTTTGAAAATTTTGATATATAATATGCCTATAGTATATTTTATTTTATTTGGTTTTATTTTTTTTCTTTTCGGGCAAAATTGTTTTTTTAATCATGCGCTGCCGAACTGGGCCGGCCCAACAGGCTGGCAGCCCAGCCCAGCGCCCCGTGTCGCCTCACCCATCGTCCCCAACCGGGACTCCTCCCAAGTCCGGCCGGCGCACGCAATCCGCCACCGCCGTGGCCGACAAGGCCACCTCCACGCCGCCTTTGCCCCTCCCCCTATAAATCCGGAGCCCCGGGCCCCGCCTCTCTCTTTTCCCCGCATCTCGCCGCCTCCCGCCGCGATGCACCGCCGTCGCGCAGACCGCCGCCACTGCTCCACACTCGCCGCCGTCCGCCGCCCCGTGCCGCACGCGCCACGCCACCGCCACCACGCCGCTCCCGGCCGCTGTCTCCCGCGCCGCCCTCGCAGGAGTTAACCGCCGCCGCCAGTTTAATCTCCCGAACCGGTATAAAAACCAAACCAACCCCGGTTTCTTTTTCGGTCTTCTTGGTTTATTCATATAGATCGGTTTTACTTTTATTAGATCGTTTAAGTAGCAAACGTTCTCTGTTTAGATGATTTTAGCGAACATTTTCGTTCATTAGCGTTCGGTAGCGAACGTTCGTTATTTAGCCTTTTTCTGTTTTAATTTCTGCCAGGGACCTAGATGTAATTATCTTTCTTACAGATTAGTCGATCTATTTCAAACGACCACATCTTTTTACCCGTTTATCCAAACCCAACGAAACCAACGTCCACTTCTTCGTTATGATCCCCTCTATCCAGATAACCAACTTAAACATGTTTTCGAAAGTTTTAAAATTTAAATTCAAACATATTTGTATTTGAACTTCTTATGTTCGAAACTTGAGTTTTATAGCTCCGGTTTAGTTGATTCTTTTTGCAAATCGAAGCTCTTGACCTAAACTTTCTGATAAGGCCAAATTCACATAATTTTGGTACTGTTAGAAATTATTTTACGTTGCAAGAGTTATTTGCTTGGTCTTGTTTTTTTCCGAATTGTCTTCTTCGTTCTTTCCGATCCTTTGAGTGATTGCTTATGTGTGGTTACTATTGCTTGCTTACGATAGATTGACCAGAGTGTGACGAGTAGAGCTATCAAGAGTTATGAGTGTGAATCATCTTCCTCAACCGTACAAGGCAAGTTCACACTTTGATCATACCCCTTTATTACCCAGTTTTTATGCATTAGTTTCACCCTCAAACATTGCATGAGTAGGATGTGATAACATGTGGGTATTTGGGAAGTAGTTGATGAGGTAGGAACCTATGTCCTGCATTCAAACCTTGGGAGTTACTTCTACGTTATGCTCATACTGCGATGCTAAGCTCGTAGACGTGGATTCGTTGAGTGATTCATGACAGATGTGAGAGTTATTGTTTGATGGTTACCTTAAGGTGGATACTTTAATACACATCTGGGTGGAATGGTAGGGGCACCCTGGAGCACCCAGTGGTCTGCCCGGGCACCTGGAGAACCCAGTGCTTGCCCAAGGGGATCCCGGAGGACCCGTGTGATGACCCTATGGAATGCCACCCAGGCTCAAAGGGATCATAAGATTATTCATGCTAGAAACTTCCCTATGCAGCCACAAGCCATTATGGGCTCTGGCATAGTTGAGTATGTTGTGTGACCTCTTTCAGTGGTGGGCTAGCAGATGTAGGGGTAAGTAGGTGTAACTATCCACCCAGGGTAAAGAGTTAATTCTTCTGAAAGACTGTGTCTCTGTCATCCGTTTCTCAAACACCATGTAGTGCGAGAAATCCAACGGAGGAGATCGAGTCTTGTGGGGAAAAGTGTGCAAACCTCTTTAGAGTGTATGACTAATCATGGTTAGCCGTGTCCCCGGTTATGGAAATCTTGAGTATCTGGTTCTTGAATTATCATGTTGATCTCAACACTTTATTTAATTAATTTGATTGGGTTAATGATTATTATTTTGGGATTGAGTTGGAGGAACCTTCTTGTAAGTGCATCTAGTGCCACCCCTAGTTGGTTTTGGAGTATTGACGACAAACCTGGTTGAGGGACTAATGTGTTTGTGAGAATTGCGGGACAACACAGGTAGTAGTCCCTCATTGATTCGGTTTACCTACCGGAGATGACCCCTAAAATGTATGAAGACATTGAATACAAAGGTGGTATGTGAAGACATTCACATTGAAGACTATGACAAGAGAAGACATTGCGTGAAGACTATAGAGCGCGAAGACTTAGTTGTTTCGTTGTTTCCTTTTCTTCTTCGTTGAGTCATAGGAACCACCGTACTGTTAAGTGGGGTCCAAGTGAACAAAGTTAGAGTGACTGAAGTGATGCTTAACCAAAATCCTATGTCTTCGAGCAAAGACAATGAGAGCAAAACATATCCAGAGCTGGATAAGTTAGCTTTACTTGTAGCCCAAGTAAAGTTGTCGCGTGTGTTTGAAATCTGACCGCTGGAACACATGTCAGTTCCTTATTGACCCAGGGTCATTTTGGACAAATCAGGTCAGGTTGCCTAGTGGCTATAAATAGCCCACCCCCTACACCATAAATTGGTGGCTGCTCAGAGTTAGTGCATGGCTTTTGTCGTTTGAGAGCAACCCACCTCGAAGCCTTTGAGAGAGAAATCCTTGCGAGGACAAAGCCCTAAACACCCAGAGCCAAAGAATGTTAGGCATCACTGAAGTCTTCCTGTCTGTGTGATGTGAAGACTTGTTACACTTGAGGATTGTGAATCCTCCAGCTGGTTAGGTGTCGCGTTTTGAGCCTCCAAGAGTCATTATGGATCACCGGTGAACAAAGTCTGTGAAGGTTTGGAAGTCTACCTTGAAGACTTTCCAGAGTGATTGAGCGAGGACTAGGTGTCCTTAGCTCAAGGGGAATAAGGTGAAGACACGGTCTTCTGAGTTAAATCTCAGCCTCCCTAACCAGACGTATAGTTGTCATAGCAACTGGAACTGGTCCAACAAATCATTGTCTTCAACAAGCAACTGGTTCTATCCTTCCCATCTCTTTATTTACAGTTTGTCCTTGTGAAGTCATTGCCTGTTTGCATTATCCATTTGTCTTCATTGTGTGACTATTTGTTCTAATTGGTTTCATACTATCTTCCATCCTGATCCGTACTGCCTAGCTGCTATTAGTCTTCATTCTCTCACTTCATTGAATACTTGACTATGGCTTGTCTAGTGTAGTTTACCTTCCGCTGCATGGTTATAGGTTCATTTCTATCGTTTGTCTTTGAAACTCCCATGTTTTGAAGACTTCCAAAAAATCGCCTATTCACCCCCTCTAGTCGATAACTAGCACTTTCAATTGGTATCAGAGCAAGGTACTCCCTTGTTCTGTGTGATTCGATTTAACCACCTGGAGTTTTTGCTATGTCGACTGCAGGGATAATCAAAGTCTTCGCTGCGTGCCCCGTCTTCGATGGAACTGAATATCCCTACTAGAAGAATAAGATGCGCATGCATCTTGAAGCCATTGATGTCGACCTCTGGTATGTCGTCAAGAATGTCGTTCCCAAGGCTAGTGAAGGTGTCACCGCTGCTGATGTCAAGAAGTTCCTTCAACTGGATTCCACTGCCAACAACATCATCTGTGGTCATTTGACCAAAGGGCAGTATGGCTGTGTGAGTGCTCTGGAAAAATCAAAGCTAGTCTGGGACTGGCTCTCCAAGGTCAACGAAGGCATCTCAACCCAGAGAGATCAAAGGATCAGTGTCCTTCGCAACCTCTTCAACCGCTTCAAGAGAAACGACAATGAGAATGTTCAGCTCACATTTGATCGCCTCACTGACATCACATATGAGCTTCAAGCTCTCGGCGCTACTGAGATCACCAAGCATGAAATCGTCAAGACACTCCTGAGGTCACTTGACAGCTTGTTTGACACCCTAGCCCTGATGATTCAAGAACGCCCTGACTTCAAGACACTCGATCCGTCTGACATACTTGAAAGGCTCAACACACATGAGTTTTAGCTTTCTGAGAAAAGAGATATCTATGGTCCCAACTATGGCCGAACTCACGCCTTGAAGGCAAAAGTTGTTTCCTCATCTAAAGAAGAATCTGACTGCAGTTCTGATGATCCTGAAGACATTGGAAAGGAGCTTGCTATGCTTGTGAAGAAGTTCCAAAAATTCACCAAGAAGAAAGGCTTCAGAAAGTCTTCACGATCCAGCTCAAGGAATGATGAAGCTTCTACTCATTACTACAAGAAGAGAACATTCCACAAGTGCAAGAAACCTGGTCACTACATCTCTGAGTGTCCGCAGTGGGACAATGAGAAGAAGTGCAAGAAATACTGAAATCCTTCTTCCAAGTCTTCCTCAAAGTCTTCATCACACAAGAAGAGCTCATCTGGCAAGGCTCGTGCATTTGTTGGCAAGGAAATGGATTCAGAGGACGAGTCTGCTTCTGAGGAGGCAGAGGTGGAGTCTGAGGAGGAGTCCGACTCTGGCGTTGCAAGTCTAGCTACAGCCTACGTTGCCAAGTCCATCTTCAACACTGAAGATAATGAATTCGTCACCGACGTTGATGCTAATGACAAGGACAACTCCGCTCCCACCTATTGCTTCATGGCACGCGATGCCAAGGTAAACTCACGCAATGCTCACTATCAAACATCCAGTGAAGATGACTCTGATTGTGGTTCCAAACCCAGCTATAAAACACTTGCTAAAATTGCAACTGAACAACAGAAAGCTATGGAACATATTCAAAAACTGTTAGACAAAAGCGATGACCTGTTGGACGCTGAAATGACTCGATCTCAGTCCTTAATTGAAGACAGAAAGATCTTCATGTTAAGTATGAGGAACTTGAAAGTCATCATGAAACGCTCTCAACAAATCATGAAAAGCTTTCCTATGATTATCTTCAAAGGAAGCAAGAACTTGAGAAATTGAGAGCGGTTCATGAAGATCTTCAAAAGGAAAACGAGTCACTTCACGCTAAACAGATCAGTCCCGCTCAGGAAGGATTTGAACCACCATGTCTTAAATGCCTTGAGCATGATAACGCTACTTCTGTTGCTGAATGTTCTACTGCTGCTACTGTTGCAATATCTTCAACCGTTGATGCGGAAAATAACCCCTGTGCTGATGATGCCACTGCTATTGCTGATGAAAATGATAGTTTGAAGACATTGCTTCAAACAGGGATGTACAAAAGTCTCAAAGGGCATCACACACTATGTGATGTCCTCAAAAGGCAGATTCTGAACCGAAACCCTAGGAAAGAGGGTGTTGGGTTCGAAAGGAAAATGAATGCTGATGACTCTTACTGGAAGCCTGAGCAGTACCCCAAAACCACATGGGTTGTTGCAAAGGAACCTTCAGTGGATCCATCCACCCTATCTGGCTTCACTTGTGCTAATCTTATTGTCATTAATGAACCCTTTGATGCAAACTATAAACTGTTTATGAATCAGAATGGTGAAGTGTTTGCCAGGTATATTGGTACTAACTGCAGGAATGGGCCACCTATGAAGAAAGTCTGGGTGCCCAAAAGGTGTCTGGAGAATCTTCCTGTGAATGTCGTCATGACAGCACAAGGGAAGAAGACAAACCCCAGACCACAGGCTTCATATGGTCCAAAGGCTTCATACAGACAGAGGACTCACCTAAGTCGCACTAACACAAATGTTTTGCAGGGAAATCATACCCAGGCCTATGAATATGAGTGTGTTTCATCGAACCGCCATGTTCATAAGACCAAGAACTACTCTGCTTATTCCTATGAGTATTATTCACCTCCTGCAAAACTATTTGCCAGGGCTTCAAAGCCAAAGTTCTCAGATGCTGCACTTAGACTCATTGCTTCGAAGCCACCCTTGAAGATGTGGGTGGCTAAGAAAGCTTAACTCTCTTTTGCAGGGAAAGGTCTCCAACCGAAAATCAAATGCATATGAAGCTATTGCTGGGGACCTAAAACATCTTGTAGGGCACAAGATCAAATGCCCAAATGGTCTTATTATGTATTTTGTTCCTGAGTCGCTTGCTATTTGTCCTATCAGTCCTAACCTCGATCGAAGGTTTCATAATCCACTTGCTCGTCAAGTGTTTATGCTTCACAATGCTCATCATGAAGCCTATCCCCCTAACTACACTGTAGGGTATGACATCAGCTGCTTCAGAATGGATTATTGATAGTGTATGTACTAATCACATGACTGGCGAACGAAGTCTTCTCATGGACTCAACCTTACGTCCATCTGACAAAAGTCACATCACATTTGCTGATACCGGTAAAAGCAAGGTATTGGGTCTAGGTAGAGTTGCAATCTCAAAGGATCAGCACATGGATAAAGTGATGCTTGTTGAATCCCTTGGTTTCAACTTAATGTCTGTCTTAATGCTTTGCGATTTGAACATGATTGTGATATTTGGAAAATATCGTTGCCTTGTTCTAATGGAATCTGACAAGTCTCTAGTCTTTGAATGGTATCGGAAAGATGATTTGTACATGGTAGATTTCTCAGCAGGACCACAGCTTGTCGTATGTCTTCTTGCAAAAGCTTCAGAGTGTTGGCTCTGGCATCGAAGGCTACGGCATGCTGGCATGAGGAACTTGCATACTCTTGCAAAGAAGAAGCACGTCATAGGCATCGAGGGCGTCAAGTTCAAGAAGGATCACTTATGTGGTGCCTGCAAAGCTGGAAAGATGACGAGGGCCAAGCATCCCTCAAAGACAATCATGACAATGACTCAACCCTTCGAACTGCTACACATGGACCTCTTCGGCCCTACTTAGTACTCTACCCTTAATACTACTTCTTATCTCTATGGCTTCGTCATTGTTGATGATTATTCAAGATATACATGGGTACATATAATCCTCTACAAGACTGAAGTGCAGGATGTCTTCAGACGCTTCGCCAATCAAACCATGAACAACTATGGCATCAAGATCAAGCACATCAGAAGTGACAATGGCACTGAATTCAAGAACACTGGCCTCGACAATTATCTTGATACACTGGTCATCACTCATGAGTTCTCAGCTCCGTACACGCCGCAGCAGAATGGCATCGTGGAACGCAAGAACAGAACACTCATTGAGATGGCTCGAACGATGCTCGATGAATACAAGAAACCAAGAAAGTTCTGGCCTGAAGCTATTGATACTGCATGCCATGTCATCAACCGTGTTTATCTTCACAAGCTTCTGAAGAAAACATCCTATGAACTCCTCATTGGTAAGAAGCCAAATGTCAGTTACTTCAGAGTATTTGGTGCTATGTGCTGGATCAAGGATCCACATCACACTTCAAAATTTGCAACGAGAGCACATGAAGGTTTTATGCTTGGCTACGGAAAGGATTCGCACTCCTACAGAGTCTTCAACCTCTTTCACTATAAAGTGGTTGAAACTGTGGATGTGCGGTTCGATGAGACTAACAGCTCGCAAAGAGAACACCTGCCAAATGTGCTAGATGAAATTCCACCCAGTGAATCCATCAAGCTTATGGGAACTGGAGAAATCATACCGTTTGAAGTACAGCCTGGAGAGGAACTTATCATTTCTGTACCTAATCAACCTGAAGACAATGCTCAGCCCGAAGACAATCCTTCAAACGATGACAATGATTAGCAAGAGCAAAATCTTCGTCCAGTTCATCCTCATGTTGTAAATGAAGTACAAATTGAGAAGATAATTGATAGCATCAATGCACCTGGTCCACTCACTCATTCAAGGGCAACACAACTAGCAAATTTCGGTGGGCACTTTGCATTCGCCTCAATATCTGAACCCAAGAAAGTTGATGAAGCCTTCATGGAACCTGAATGGATTCAAGTTATGCAAGAAGAGCTTTAACAGTTCGAGCTGAATAATGTATGGGAACTGGTTAAGCGTCCTGGTCCTCGTAAACACAATATCATAGGCACTAAATGGGTATATCGCAACAAGCAAGATGAGCATGGTCAAGTTGTCAGAAACAAGGCTCGTCTCGTTGCTCAAGGATACACTCAAGTTGAAGGAATTGACTTTGATGAAACATTTGCTCCTATGGCTAGGATTGAAGTTATACGCATACTGATAGCCTATGCAAATCATCATAACATCCTTCTGTATCAAATGGATGTCAAGGGTGCCTTTCTCAATGGCAAGATTGAAGAAGAAGTGTATGTTGCAGAACCGCCTGGTTTTGAAGATCCAAAACACCCTCACATGGTTTACAAGCTCAACAAGGCATTGTATGGCCTCAAACAAGCCCCTCGTGCTTGGTATGACACACTCCAAGACTTCCTGAAGAGCAAAGGCTTCAAGCCTGGTTCCCTGGATCCCACACTCTTCACGAAGACATATGATGGTGAACTGTTTGTGTGCCAAATATATGTGGATGACATTATCTTCAGCTGCACTAATCAGAAATACAGTGATGAGTTTGGACACATGATGCAAGAGCGATATCAGATGTCCATGATGGGTGAGCTGAAGTTCTTCCTTGGTCTTCAAATACGGCAGCAACGCAACGGCATCTTCATATCTCAAGAGAAATACCTCAAAGATTGCCTGAAGAAGTTTGGAATGCAAGACTGCAAAGGTTATACGACGCCAATGCCAACCAAAAGTCATCTGGGTCCTGACGCCAATGGTAAAGAGTTCGATCAAAAGGTATACTGCTCCATGATTGGTTCTTTGCTTTATTTATGTGCATCTAGGCCAGATAGCATGCTTAGTGTTTGCATGTGTGCCCGATTCCAAGCGGCACCAAAGGAATCGCATCACTTAGCTGTGAAGCGAATTCTTCGATATTTGGCTTACACCCCAACACTAGGATTATGGTATCCAAAGGGCTTAGAGTTTGATCTAGTTGGATTCTCGGATGCTGATTATGCTGGTGACAAGGTGGATCGCAAGTCTACATCAGGCACATGTCACTTTCTGGGACGATCACTTGTGTGTTGGTCTTCAAAGAAGCAGAACTGTGTATCTCTCTCCACTGCTGAATCTGAATACATTGCTGTTGGATCTTGCTGCGCTCAGCTTCTATGGGTGAAGCAAACACTCAAATACTATGGCATTCATCTGAAGCAAGTGCCACTCTACTGCGATAATGAAAGCGCCATCAAGATTGCCAACAACCCAGTTCAGCACTCGAAGACAAAGCACATTCAGATCCGTCATCACTTTCTCAGAGATCATGTCATGAAGGAAGATATCATTCACGTCAACACTGAAGAGCAACTGGAAGATATATTCACAAAGCCCTTGGATGAGAAAAGGTTTTGCAAGTTGCGGTGTGAGCTAAATATCTTGGAATCCTCAAATGTCCTGTGATCATGCACACATCCTAACACTTATGCATGTTGATGACTTAGATGTGAAACACACAAAGTAACGTATATCTTCAACTAATGAAGACTTACACTCTATGTGTGAATACATTAACGCGGAATTTGACTTCAGAGCGCCATGATAATTGTGCGTCGTGTCTGGGTCTAATACTTCCTATACGGTGGGTAACGCCACCACCAAACTTTTGCTTGAAGTATTTTCTGTTGGCGTTACATTTACAAAATCTTCGCATTTGGTTTGTCTTCAATATTAACATGACTTCATGTTTATCTTCACTATATTGATTTGGTCTTATTCAGATATATTCATATATTAGCGTTTTGTCCTCTACAGCATTCACTTATAGCTATGTCTTCTTGTTTGAATCTTTTGAACTAAGTGAATGTGATCGGACCCTAACCTCTCTATGCTCCCATCTCAAATCTATCTATCCAAATCATATGCATTCTATTGAAACTGTTGAATGTCTTCTCTGCGTCCTTGTCAGCAGAAGACACAAAGACAAATATTAAATCTGATTTAAATGCTCTATCCTTTTGCCTGAAACCCGGAGAAGCGGGAACGACCACCCGACAATCCAGCCGTGCGTGGGAACGTGGAACAACCTCCAATGTGTTGCATGTTCGCCACGTGTCCTTCAGATGTGAACCACCAGGGGCACCTGCGTAATAACTCTGCATCATCCCTGTCCTTATAAATACACGCCACACCCCAGTCATTATCTCTTCTTCCACTTCTCCTTCTCGCACAAACCCTAGCGCCACCGCTAGCCCTCGACGATGTCGGCGACGAAGCGCTTAGCTGTCGTGACCTCTCCGACGCCGTCCTCACGCCGACCGCGAGCATCGTCTTCTCTGCCGTCGCCGTAGGTGTCCTCCATCACCAAGTTAGGGCACGGAAGATCGAACTGCTCGGCCTCATCTTCTACTCCGTCTAGCAGTTCCTCGAGTGGTAAATAAAAGCTTTTTTATAGTCCTTTTGATCCAATAGATTCATCCTTTTCAACCACAAGTGGTTTCTGTCCCAACAAATTGAATCTATCCTTTTCTGCATCTCATAACATGCCTAGTATGTTCACTTATGCTTCACAAAGTAGTTAGATTCCTCACTTGTACTTATTCATGGATTCGTACAAATCTGGAACCAACTCTCTACATATGAGTGAATGTCTTCGCACTATGAGGTCAATGTCTTCTAAACTAATTTATCTTCAAAATCTTCTGAGAATGCATATGACCTCTTCCCCTTCCCTCGCATCTCTAATGTTGTCATAGGTACATGTCCGTGGGAGAATCCCTTGGTTCTCATAGTTTACATTCATTTGCAGAGTTCTTACAGCATCACATCAATTCTCCTGAAGCTAATTCCTGTCTGACCAGCCAAAGGAAGCCTTTGCAAGTTCTGAAGCCATTCAGTCTGAACTTCATGGCGACAGAAAAATCAGTCAGGAAGGGCGGCAGACAGCGCCGTGAAAACACTGCTAAGGACCTGCCACCGGATCTCTATGAGCTATACAAGTCAGATCCAGAAGAGACCTATGGAGAACGCAAGAACCGAATCCAATGGATTCAAAGACATTGGGCAGAGGAATGGTTCAAGTACAAATTTGTCACTGACGAATATGTTGAAAAGAATGCCATCAAGGGCCCGTGGGGAGATATTATATACAAAGGTCTTCAGCCCAAGTCAAGTCTGAAGTTATTGCTCAAGGCTTCTACCCCTCCATGATCCGTGGACCTCAGCCTGCTAATGCCGACCCATCCTCTCTGTTATGGTGTCGTGAAGACAATCTCTTTAAGCGCAACTTCCAGTTTGCCAAAACTTCTGCCAAAGAGAACAAGAAGTCACTAGGGTTAGACTTCAACCCCGGTCCCTCTGCTCCTCGTGTTGACGGCACCCGCGATGCTGAAGCCAATATAGTTGGGCCCTTCTACAACCTTGAAGGTCTCATCACTCATATTTAGGTTCAAGGGGAAGTCGTGGATCACTCTGCAGATGACATTGATTCTGAAGAAGCGCCTACACCACCGAAGCCTATGAAGCAAAAGAAACCAAAGGCTTCAAAGCCCTCCTGTGCACCAAAGGTCTCGCGGGCGAAGCCTATGGCCACTGCACCTCCTGAAGCCAGTGTGCAGTATGAAGATCTCTCTCGCATCTCCAAGTCTGACAAGATGAAGAAGCCCATGTAACCAACTGGTCAAGCATTGACCCCTGCTGCCATTCTGAGGAACGAGAACGAAGCCATTGATCTATCTAGCGACGACGATCTTGGCGATGATGCTCTTGAGCTACTTATAAAGTGTAAGCAAGAGGCGGGAATCTTCAATGATCTTCCCCTCTTTGATGTGGAGATCCTGTACAAGTTCATTGATGAGTGGTTTGACAGCCCAGACCTCAGTTTTGATGATCTTCAGCTCCCAATTGGCCTCAGCGTCTCTTTCCATGGAGCTATTGCTCCTGAGCTGGCTCTTGCACAGAAAATTGTTGAGCTGAAGCACAAGATTGATTATGAAAAGGCTCAGTTAAAGAAGCACATGGCCAAGCTCAATGTGGAAGACGTCCAAAACTTCAAGGTCATGCTGCATGAGCTCAAGGAGGCGTTCCACAAGAAACGTGAAGAAGCTAAAGGATCTCGAGAGCGCATGAAACACCTGGCTGCCTAATGTGTTCAAGGCTACAATGAAGCTGAAAAGCACAAGGCTTTGGGGTGACCAGGCATCGACCCCAGAATGGCTACCAAGAAGAAGGATAAGCCTAATGTGGCCCAACCAGAAGCATCAAGGCAGGAAGAACCTCGCATTGTCTTCCTGGCCAGTATGATAGGCTCGAAGCCTAAAGTCCCCACAGTGGCTTTGGAGCTCAAGAAAACTAGGGCAACTGAAGCCGAAGCCCGAAAGCGCAAGACCAAGGCCACCACTGATGATGCTCCACCGACCAAGAAGAGAAAAACCAAGAAGAAAGATCGGGCTGCTCCCACAGAGCGCCTTGTTGTCGAGCCGATCTCAGTGGCTCGTCCTGCATCTGAACATAGTGAGCGACGGTTGATAGTTCATGAGCCTGCTTCCATAGAGGCTCCTGAAGTTGAAGACATTCCAGCTGTTGACCCCACTGCAGCTGAAGACATTGCTCATCAAGACAATGTTGAAGATGATGAAGTCCTTCCTCAGATCGAACACAATGTGGTATCATCGCCTATTCTCACGAACAACGAACTCATCAGCATTGGTCGTCCATTGACGCCAATTGCTCAGGATGAATCATGGGCTGATCACCCACAACACTCCCCCCGTCAAGAAGAATCCCCAAGTACTCCCCTACCTCAAGTCACCACTTCGGTGCTTGAAGATAATGACTTTGTGGCCCAGCCAACTCCCTCTCCAAAGGCGTCGCCCGCACTCTGCAGGCTTCGCAAAGGACCAAGGCCACATGTCACTTTTTCAAGTGTTCCAGAAGGAGAAGGGTGCCAATCTGTTTCACGACAAGTCTTTCCTGAAGCCTCTCCTAATGCGAACATCCCCGAGTCTGAAGCCAAAGTGGTTGAAGATATTCCGGCTGCATCAGTCGATGAACAAGAAGAACCAAGACATGAAGAAGAACGTGTTGCTACACCCCCAACCAACTCGGAAGTTGTTCTCGAGGAGAACGTGTCCGACCCTCCAGCTACTCGAGTGGAGGTTGATAACATTGAGGCGACCACCAACACCCATAATAAAGCCGATGACATTGTCATGGCTGAAGCTACTGTGGCGCCTGAAGTTAATGTGGTGCCAGAAGTGATTGCACCTAAAGCCAATCTGCAGCCAGAAGTCAATGCCACTGCTCCTGTACTGCCTCCACGGCCACACACCCTTGAGCAAGCATTCTATCAAGGCCAACTTACCACCGTCCGCTAGCCCATTCTGGTTCCTCCACCTACTGCCGGTCCGCAATTTGACTATCATGTGGAGCACAGGCCTCAGGTCCAGAAGCCAAAGCCAAGGCTACCAAGGTTTCCAAGTACTGCAACTTCACTAGGATCTTTAATCTGAATGGCTTCAAGGCACACAACACATTCTTTGACAGTGCCAAGAACCCCTACACAAGGCCAAGAATCTCCTCAGATTGATTCTGGAGTTATCACCAGCGCAACTACTATTTCTGCATCTTATACAATTAGGGGCGCATTTTCCCTCATATACGTCCAGACAGCGAAGCCATGGCTGGCCTGCCCTACCTAGAAGAAGCCCTTGACTGCTTCAGAGATGCTGGCCTTCTATAGTTTGTGACTGCCAAAGAACATTGGAATGAAGAGCTTCTGCTACAATTCTACGCTACCCTTCACATTCGCGGCTACAACAGGGATCCGAAGACTTGGATCCTTGAGTGGATGATAGGCGATGTACACCATGAAGCTAAATCCCAAGACATCATTGAGCTTACTGCCCTGCCCACTCCTGGCGAACATTATGAACTAGGTTGTCAGCTACACCAGAATGCGTTGGAAAGCATCTTCCAGAAGCCAGATCCAAACATGAGCCAAATGCTGAGCATGATGAAGCCACTGCCACAAGACGCTGACTATCCCAAGGAGTTCTTTGTTGAAGACCTAGAGTATCTGCCCCGCACTATTTATCATATTATCAGGCGAACTCTCTGGCCGGTCAAAGGACATTCTCCTACAGTGAAGCTTGAAGGAGCAATGAAGACATTGGTTTTCTATATCTTCAATGGCATCAGCTTCAATGCTCAAGACTTCTTCATCAGACAATTGGCTGCATCTGGCTCCGATATCTTTGGTCTGAAGTTCTATGCTCCATGGGTAATGCGCCTCATCAAGCTTCACTCTGCTATCAACTATCAGCCGTCTGCGCGCAATCATCTTATATTCTTGCCAGAGGTTGATCTGTCTGTCGAAGCCATTTACCCAGAGCCTGCAAAGGAGCCAATTTATCTTCACAATGTCGATCATCAAAGCTTCACCCAGCCCATTGAAGGAGTTAAGGCCGTTTCTCGTGTTTATCCCTTGGCTGGCAATACACGTGCCCCTTGCACCCAAACTGAAGCCACTGCAAGTACCATCACCCAAAGGCCTCGGGAGTGATCTCGTGTTCTCAATGACCGAGAGCTTCTCGTCGCTCTACATCAGAAACAGGATAAGCATCATGACTGGCTTAAGCGCCAGATGCAAAGCCTCTTGGTGGATGTCAATTGCATTCGAAATCTTACCACCAAGAATGCCTTTGTTACACATAAAACCTATCGGAGGTTATGGAAGAGCTTGACATTGCTCAGTGCTGAAGCTGATCTTCAAGACGATGGCTTCACAGAGAGATTCAAGTTTGACTCAACTCCTCCAAGGAATGCTCACTTGCGTCGGACTCCCTCACTTGAAGACTCTGACTATTCTTCCTCAGCTGCAACAGTTAATGTCAGAGTCATAGATGATGAAGATGATGCTACTTCACCACCTCCAACTTCGGCGCGTATCGACACTGCACCAAGTTCGTCTGCACCATCAAACCTCAACGACGAACCTGCTGCATCGCCTACTCCACATGGGAACAAGTAGCAAGCTCTATGCCTTCAAACCTTTTTGGTCACTACTGACAAAAGGGGGAGAAGCATATGAATTGATAGTCTTCAAGCTGGTCCATATGGGTGGTTGCTATATTTTTGCTACGTTTTCCAAGTGCTTACATGTAACACCCCGGATATGATTTCCTAATATGTAATCCAACTCTTGTCGTTTCCAGTGTTAAGTTGTTTTATTTTCTCGGGTTCGGGTTTTTGTCTCCGTGTGTTGTTGTCGTTGTCATGCATCTCATATCATGTCATCACGTGCATTGCATTTGCATACGTGTTCGTCTCATGCATTCGAGCATTTTCCCCGTTGTCCGTTTTGCATTCCGGCGCTCTGTTCTTCTCCGGTGGTCATTTCTACCTTTCTTTCGTGTGTGGGGATTAAACATTTCTCGATTGGACCGAGACTTGCCAAGCGGCCTTGGTTTACTACCGGTAGACCGCCTATCAACTTTCGTACCATTTGGACTTCGTTTGATGCTCCAACGGTAAACCGAGGGGCCGAAAAGGCCTCGTGTGTGTTGCAGCCCAACACCCCTCCAAGTTGGCCCAAAACCCACCAAAACCCTCTCCATCATCTAGAGCGTTCGATCATGATCGCGTGGCCAAAAACCGCACCTCATTTGGACACTCCTAGCTCCCTCTACCTCTATATAAAGACCACCCTCCGAAATTCGTGGTTCCACTCTCCCCCTAACCCTAGATCCATCCTCCATAGCCGCCGGACATGTCCGAAGTCTAGCCGGACACGTCCGTCCGCCGGCCCGCGCCAATAGCCGCTCGCCACGTGGCACCCCCGTGCACACTTCGCCGCCCGCCGCCGCACCTCCGCCATCGGCCGCCGCTCCGGCGCGCCAAGGGCCCGGGGCCGGTCCTCTCCTCCATCCGACCGGGCCGCGCCAGCGCACCCTGCCGCGCCACCTCTTCCCCAGTTCCGGCGCCGAGCC
>NC_041386.1:27453141-27478745 GCF_002162155.2 Triticum dicoccoides
CCACCGTCGTCCGCCGCCCCCTCGTCGTCCGCGCCGCCCCCCAAGACCGGCAAGTCCGGCCGGCGTGCCTCCTTCAAGTCCGGCGACACTCCGGCACCGACCCCGGCGAACCTCGTTTTGCGTGCTCCAGCGAGATCTAGATCCAGATCCATTTTTCCTCGGTTGACTTTTTTCCCGAAACCCTAATCATTTGGCTATGTTCATCGTGTCGTAACTTTACATCCGTAGCTCCGTTTTGGACATATAGCATATCAAAATGTTCGTCTCAGAGAGCACATCATTTCATCTCATTGCATCATTTTCCTTTGAGTTCATCTTGATGCCCTAAATGCTGTTGGGAGTAGGCTATTTGAGATAATTGTCAGATCTGCTGCTCCAATTAGATATTTGTCATTTTTGCCATGATTAATGTGTGCATGATATGCCTCCAAGCTCTACATGTGTTTTGTTATATGCTTTGCGATCTTTCCAGGAGTGCAACCCATGTATTTTTGTGATATGTGTGGTGACTAGCACAAGCTTGCAAAGTGGTGCATTCGTTAATGCTAATTTCAGGGACTTAGCATTTCCACTAAGTCCTTGATCCGTTTATCTCAATATGCCATATGTTCATGTTGTTTCCTAGTGATCCGTGCCACTTTTGAGGATGATCAGTAAGGATGTTTTGTTAATCTTGTAGTGCTCTATCCAGCCATGTCTTTGTTTGCAATTATGGAGCACCCTAGCTTGAGTCAATCGAGCTCTACTTTTGCTATTTCATGAATCTGGGTAGATTGTCTACTTGTTAGCGATTTTGTCGAGGATGTTGTAGTTGATCCGTGCATGCTATGTTATTGTTTTTGTCATGTCTAGCTTGCATAATGTGTATTCTTGATGGGTGCATGATTAGATTGTCATGACTTGCTCTGTAGTGAGTGCATCGAGCTCGTAAACATGCCTACTTGATATCTGATTTGCATGCTCCAGTTTTTCACTAAGTCTGTGATCTGATTATGTTTTTGCCATGTTCACATGCTTGCAAATGTATTTTCTGATTCCTTTTGGCTCAAGGTCACTAAGGGACTTTTGTTAAGCTCTTTGAGTAGCTCCATGCCATGCTTTACTTTGCCATGTTCAGTTCCTGTAGCATATAGTTTTCATGCTCCAAAGTGTGCTACCTGATCTGAAATTCTAGACAAGTGTTAATTTCACTAAGTCTGAAATCTGTTTGCCAAATGCATTTTTGCCATGCTTGTTTGAACCTGTTAATGGATGAATTGGCCGTAGCTCAGTGTTCATCTTTTGTTAAGCATCATGTATGGATCCCTGCCATGTATTTTGTTGCCATGTTTGAGTGATGTAGCATGTTCATCTTGTTGCATTTAGATGGCTACTTGCTGTATATTGCAGACCGGTGCCATATTTGAATTGCTTGCCATTTCCAAACCGTAACTCCGATTTCGGTGATCTTTATATCGTTTTCAAGCGATTTCATCTCACCTTTCCAGTGGCAGACTTGGATTTCCAAGTTGAGGCCAGGTTCATGCATTCCTTGTCAAATTTTGCATATGCATCGCATATCGCATCCCGCATAGCATACCATGTTTGCATCTTGTTGTTTGAGTTTGCACGTGGTTGATTGTGTTCCATTTGCTTGTTTTGTCTTGTTTGGGTAGAGCCGGGAGACGAGTTCGCTAACAAGGAGCCCGTTGAGTTTGCTTTCGAGGATCTAGTCAACTCTGACAACTTTGTAGGCAAGATGATCATACCCTCGAAATCACTACTATCTTTGCTTTGCTAGATGCTCGCTCTTTTGCTATGCCTATGCTACGATGCCTACCACTTGCTTATCATGCCTCCCTATTTGCCATGTCAAACCTCTAACCCACCATGTCCTAGCGAACCGTTTATTGGCTATGTTACCGCTTTGCTCAGCCCCTCTTATAGCGTTGCTAGTTGCAGGTGAAGATTGGAGGCCGTTCCTTATTGGAACATTATTTACTTGTTGGGATATCATTATATTATCTTGTTATCTTAATGCATCTATATACTTGGTAAAGGGTGGAAGGCTCGGCCTCTCGCCTAGTGTTTTGTTCCACTCTTGCCGCCCTAGTTTCCGTCATATCGGTGTTATGTTCCCGGATTTTGTGTTCCTTACGCGGTTGGGTGATAATGGGAACCCCTTGATAGTTCGCCTTGATTAAAGCTTTTCCAGCAATGCCCAACCTTGGTTTTACCATTTGCCACCTAGCCTTTTTTCCCTTGGGTTTCCAGAGCCCGAGGGTCATCTTATTTAACCCCCCCCCCCCGGGCCAGTGCTCCTCTAAGTGTTGGTCCGACCGAGTAGACTGCGGGGCCACCTCGGGGCAACTTGAGGGTTGGTTTTACTCGTAGGATGTCTCATCTGAGTGTGCCCTGAGAACGAGATATGTGCAGCTCCTATCGGGATTTCTCGGCACATTCGGGCGGTGTTGCTGGTTTTGTTTTAACTTGTCGAAGTGTCTTGTAGAACCGGGATACCGAGTCTGATCGGAACGTCTCGGGAGAAGGTCTATTCCTTCGGTGACCGTGAGAGCTTGTCATGGGCTAAGTTGGGACTCCCCTGCAGGGATTTGAACTTTTGAAAGCCGTTCCCGCGGTTATGGGCAGATGGGAATTTGTTAATGTCCGGTTGTAGATAACTTGAACCTTAACTTAATTAAAATAAATCAACTGTGTGAGTTACCGTGATGGTTTCTTCTCGGCGGAGTCCGGGAGGTGAACACGGTGTTGGAGTAATGCTTACCGCAGGTTATTCTCTAGTTATTCATTCGCGCTTTGCCTTCTCTTCTCGCTCTCTTTTGCGAACAGGGTAGCCACCATATATGCTAGTCTCTTGCTGCAGCTCCACATATTTACCTTGCCTTACCTATAAGCTTAAATAGTCTTGATCGCGAGGGTGCGAGATTGCTGAGTCCCTGTGACTCACAGATTACTTCCAAACCAGATGCAGGGCCTGATGATTCCGTTCCAGATGACGCGCTTGAGCTCAAGTGGGAGTTCGACGAGGACTCACGCCGTTACTATGTGTCCTTCCCTGATGATCAGTAGTGGTGCCCAGTTGGGACGATCGGGACCGTGTCGCATGTTGGGTTTATCTTTTATTTTGGCGGCGTAGTCGGGCCATGAGTGTTTGGTTGATGTAATGCTATTTATGTACTTTGATTGACGTGGCGAGTGTAAGCCAACTATGTATCTCCCCTTTTTATGATCTATATTACATGGAATGTTGTGAAGATTGCCTAACTTGCGACATTGCTTTCAATGCGGTTATGCCTCTAAGTCGTGCCTCGACACGTGGGAGATATAGCCGCATCGAGGGTGTTACATTACAACTCTCGCTTTTGATACATTTGGTTCTTTTGAGTTGTAACACTTAAACTTGATGGTCGTCTGCTACCTTTGCATCAACTATGTGATGCGATGATAAATTCCGCATGTGCGATGATAAATCCTGCACGAAGTCATTTTGCAGACGTCCATTTTTCATTATGCATGTTATTATCTTCGCTATATCCTTTCATGCATGATGAATGGTCTTCATAAGTAGAAGAGGAGCTCCGCAAATACAACCTGCCATGTGCATTTGCATTCAAAAGCAAAATACTTAAATGCACATCTTCAGGGGAAGCCTTTCTGCTACTTACGAAGACAATACGTAAATCCTTTACAATTTCACATACTTTTATCCCCGTTGAAAACTTCAACCAGTTTGTCATTAATAACAAAAAAGGGGGAGATTGTAAGTGCATCTAGTGCCACCCCTAGTTGGTTTTGGAGTATTAACGACAAACCTGGTTGAGGGACTAATGTGTTTGTGAGAATTGCGGGACAACACAGGTAGTAGTCCCTCATTGATTTGGTTTACCTACCGGAGATGACCCCTAAAAATGTGTGAAGACATTGAATACAAAGGTGGTATGTGAAGACATTCACATTGAAGCTATGACAAGAGAAGACATTGTGTGAAGACTATGGAGCGCGAAGACTTAGTTGTTTCGTTGTTTCCTTTTGTTCTTTGTTGAGTCATAGGAACCACTGTACTGTTAAGTGGGGTCCCACTGAACAAAGTCAGAGTGACTGAAGTGATGCTTAACCAACATCCTATGTCTTCGAGCGAAGACAATGAGAGCAAAACTTATCCAGAGCTGGATAAGTCAGCTTTACTTGTAGCCCAAGTAAAGTTGTCGCGTGTGTTTGAAATCTGACCGCTGGAACACATGTCAGTTCCTTATTGACCCAGGGTCATTTTGGACAAATCAGGTCGGGTTGCCTAGTGGCTATAAATAGCCCACCCCCTACACCATAAATTGGTGGCTGCTCAGAGTTAGTGCATGGCTTTTGTCGTTTGAGAGCAGCCCACCTCGAAGCCTTTGAGAGAGAAATCCTTGCGAGGACAAAGCCCTAAACACCCAGAGCCAAAGAGTGTTAGGCATCACTGAAGTCTTCCTGTCTGTGTGATCTGAAGACTTGTTACACCTAAGGACTATGAATCCTCCAAACGGTTAGGCGTCACGTTCTGAGCCTCCAAAAGTCATTGTGGATCGACGGTGAACGAAGTCTGTGAAGGTTTGGAAGTCTACCTTGAAGACTTACCAGAGTGATTGAGCAAGGACTGGGTGTCCTTAGCTCAAGGGGAATAAGGTGAAGACACGGTCTTCTGAGTTAAATCTCAGCCTCCCTAACCAGACGTACAGTTGTCACAGTAACTGGAACTGGTCCAACAAATCATTGTCTTCAACAAGCAACTGGTTCTATCCTTCCCATCTCTTTATTTACAGTTGGTCCTTGTGAAGTCATTGCCTTTTTGCATTATCAATTTGTCTTCACTGTGTGACTGTTTGTTTTGATTGGTTTCATACTATCTTCCATCCTGATCCGTACTGCCTAGCTACTATTAGTGTTCGTGCTCTCACTTCATTGAATACTTGACTATGGCTTGTCTAGTGCAGTCTACCTTCCACTGCATGCTTATATGTTCATTCCTATCGTTTGTCTTTGAAACTCCCATGTTTTGAAGACTTCCAAAAAATCACCTATTCACCCCCTCTAGTCGATAACTAGCACTTTCACTTCTCAATATTTATTAATCAACTTTGTAGTTAAATAAAATATATTCCTTTGTAGTAGGGAAAAATTGGCTTTATGCAAAAAAATAAACTTAGAGCTTTCCACCAGCCAAATATGCATGTAGTGATAGCCATTGTTCCTCATTGCTCTATGGTGTGAATTTGCCAGTACATTCAATGTACTGACCCTTTGTGGCTGCAACGTCTCATGTTGCAGGATTCTTACGACGAGTAAATGATACGTTAGGGTTACAATTTCTACACTCAACTTTGTCGTTGGTGTTGATGGGAATCCACAACCTTTGTTACTTCCGCTATATGGATTGAGGTAATAGTATTTACGTTATTTTATACATGTGATTTACCTCTGTTATAAATCCTCGAGTACTGTGTGTGTCAGCATACCGATCCAGGGATGACACTTAAGCACAGAGACTTGACTGTCTGAGGTCGGGTCGCTACATTCTCCTTGTGCTAGACCTTTGTTATGCACTAGGCGAAGGAGGAGTAACGACCATCACTGACGGTGGAAAATGTTAGAGAGGAATCAGTGAGGGAGAGTCTCCACCATATATGAGAGGACGAAGAATCCCGACTATTGTGGTGGGGGTCGCTTCTCCTTCATTCCCGGGTTCTAGACATTTTGCTGTAATGCACTCAGGGACGAAGGGAGGAGCGACCATCACCGACGGTCGAATATATACACCACGTGAGCTGAGAGTTTTGAAGAAAAGACTCGGCAGACTGATAGTCAACCCGTGATGAATAATAATGATCTAATTTAGTTTTTGTAGTACATATATTTAATTGTACAAGTTTAATCTTTGAATTATGAACATAGGAAATGTCGTCATCGGACGACGAAAGTCTCCCGAGGGAGCGCGACTAGTGCAACGATGAACGAGGTATGTGCGACAGGCCTCACCTGGACGAAGATCGGCGCTTCAGCATTAAGCTCCAGGAGACCTTCAATGTTGAAACGGTACGCAACGACGACAAGTGTTTTTTCATAATTAAGCATGACTTCAACTATTTCAACATGTAATTTTCATCCTTTACAATTCAACTAGCTTATCCCATGCCATGCAAGACGCTATGTCTTGGAAAGGATGGATTTTGAAGATCATGAAAGTATGGAAACAAAGAAAAATTAACCTAAGGACCCATCATGGTATGAATTTTGAAGTAAATATGTACAATTCTGAGAGTGTAACCCATTTTGGTTGCACAAATTGGGAAGCACTTTGCAAGATGTATGGTTTTTATGAGGGTATGCTTGTCACCATGGATCTTGGTGATCCTGACATCGCCCAAGACAATATGGACATTTGGGTCCTTGTTGATACGCTTCCAATTCTACCGCTATGTGAGTTTCTCAAACATAGTTATTAACTAATTTATATTGTTTGTTTCAAAATAGTTGATAGCTTATTTTCATTCTTCAAACAATGTGCGGAAGATGGTAGACAGAACCTACTACACCGATGCCTCAGAATTAACTTATTAGGAGAAAAATCATCGGGTCACATTTATTACTGATCTTGAGAATTACAATATATATTATCAAACTCCTCCACATTATGGTCAATACGTGCCACTAGTGCACGTGCTGAACTACGGTAACATCCATGGAGATGCCATGATAAGATTTTTTTTACTATTATGACATCTGTGCATCTTTTGCATAAATTCTTCTAAAACTGAACTACATTGCTAACTACGAAGTTATTACTATGTTTTTCAACAGAAAATCCCGAAGGATTGTGTGCCTCATCTGATGTTTCAAAATGGTCGCCTTGATGTTTTGAACATACGGCCAGGTCATCCTACAAATCACACCTGTCCATATCGGATTTCTAAAACCGGTGAAGACATGACAATCAAAGAATGGAAAAAATGTATGGTCAGTCGTAGGGAGCTACTTGGAAGCAACATTGTGTGAAAGGCAAGAATTGGAGACACGATAATCTTCATTATCCATAATGGAGAGTCAGGACCTATCTTGTTTTATGCTATTTTACCTAAGAGAAGGTAGTAGGTCCTATGAGAGAGAAGTAGGTCCTACGTACAATGTGTTATTATGTGGTACAATATGTTAGAGTTGATGAGGAGGAGGAGGAGTTGTGATTATGACTAGTGACCAACTTCCTATATGATGTCTCCTTGATGAAAATGATGATCATGAGGAGGTGTTATATGACAATGATGTATTATGATGATAAGTTGTTAATGATATGATGATGATGATGATGAGGATATTTATTATATCATTGGGTGAAAGAACCGCGGATTAGTTTCAAGGGGATGTCCATCCACTTGAAACTAGTCCACGGTTCTTTCACCCAGTGATGTAATAACTCATTATGATGTAAAAACAATCTCTAAATTGCTGTTGTATGAAAACTTGTATAAAGGTGTATGGATATAGCATGAAATAAAAAGAAATATAATACGAAATAATAGTAGTAGCGCGGGCTGCGAGAAGCGCTACTAGTAATTACCAGTAGCGCTCTTTCCAGGAAGCGCTACTACTAAGTGGATATAGCAGTAGTGCGGGTTTACCAACGCTACTGCTAACCTTTAGTTGTAGCGTCGTACTAGTAGCGGTGCCACCTGCGCTACTGGTAGGCCTAAAACCATCACTACTACTAGACTCTTCCCTAGTAGTGGCCATCTTATAGCTCTCAATCCAAGCCTCTAGGGGATGATCCGCAGTGTAATTACGCACCTTGTGGGGGCCCTTGAAATCCTTAGGCAAGCGCTCGTTACGTAGAGCTGGTACTAAACATGGCACACCAAGGGTTCTAGGCCGATGGGTAAGCCGGAGATTGTTGTTGAGCCGTCAGCTCAGCCTCACGTCACGCCCTACCGTGGTCCACCAGAGCCTGAGCATCACCAGCGCACGGCGGGTCATGCCTACGAGGCTGGTTATGGTGTCGCTCACTTCTTGAAATGGCCGGCGACTCGATATGCCTGTTATAACTCCGGCTTGGATGAGGGGTTGAATAAATCCGTTCACGGCTGTATGAATACGCCGCCTGTTAGGCCACCGTTGTCTGAAGGAGCTCACCGGCTCTCTGTATCTCCATTGCAGCTGGGGACTCACCTTCAACAGGGAGAGCTCCTAATCACGTAGCTGTCGCGATCATATTGTCCAAAGGGTTAGAATAATGACCTGGTGGCATTGGAACGTGTTGAGGTGGAGTCCAATTCAAATGAGGCGGGTCTACAGCACGTGGCTGAACCGGCACTCCGGTCACGGGTGCCTCAACTGCCCGGTTTATCATAGGTGGGTCACTGGTTCCTGCCCCGGGCGTGTTGAAAAGATTCCTAGCCTCAAACTCTGTAGGCAGACGGGTTTGGTGCCTCCTCCTCATGATGGCATTTGAAGCGTTTTGATCCAAGGTAAGCCGGAAAGACTCTGCATGAATCCGCTGTGCCTGGGCGTCCAAAGTAGCTCGTTCCGTGGCCATCCTAGCGTTCTCAGCCGCGAGTTCTTCCCTGGCTTGAGCTATCTCATCTCGTAGCTTCGCGACTTCCACTTTATGCTGTTCTTGAGTCTCCGGGGTTACCTCCGCCCCCATTAAAGCCGCCAAAGCATCCAACAGTTCGGTCAGAACCTGAGTCGGTGGGCGCGCAGAGCCACTAGCACCAGCCGTCACCACAGCCGTTGAGCTGGAGGTCATAGCCGCAGCGGTCGTCGAGCCGAGCACCGGTTGTGTGCCGGCCATGAAGATTGCAACCCTGTTCGGCGGCTCATAGGGGTCCGGAATACTGTCACCATCGGAACAGCCCCCATGCTTGTCGTCCTGCAGTCGGTACATTGAATTGGTCTCACCAGTTAAAGACTCACCATCAGAGCGGATTAACGTCTCTCCCCTCGACACAGATCCTTCCTCAAGATCTGCCCCATGGATGAAACCAACAAAGGCGCGCTTCACGACGGCTTGAACCTTGGCAGGTCGTGCGCACTGAGCCGTGTTGACGATGTCGGTGCTGGTGTCCAGCTCAGGCCCTGACTCGTCGATCTTGCCATTGAAGACATGGATTCCGTCGAAGGGGACCCGGTACCCGTACTCAATTGAGCCGGCCTCGGGACCCTAGCCAGCGTCATCGGTGTAGAGCTTGCCGCGATGACTCTTGGTCATCTGGCCCATAGTGTATCCCTTGATCCCTGCGAAGCTGCCCTTCAAGAACTCGAAACCACCATGCGCCAGCCCCATGGTGGGCGCCAACTGTCGTGGACTTAACACGGCAAATACCCTAGTGAAAGGACTTAGGTGTGGAGCCATCGCAGCTAGGTTAGCTTGAATGGGTTAAACGGGACAAAGGACACAGAGAATTGACCTAGGTTCGGCCCCTCTCAATGAGGTAAAAGCCTACTCCTGCTTTAGGTTGTATTGCTTGGTTTTTGATTACGAGGGAGCGAATACGCTTGACCTAGATTTCGATTGATTGTTACCTCTCCTAACCCGCCGCCGGGTCACCCCTTTATATACACAGGTTGTTGACCGGTGGCTTACAGAGTTCCGGCCGGCTTATACACAACGTATCCGGCTCGGTGACTAACTAAGATTGCCTTAGAATAGAAGTTAACATATGGCGGTTCATCCTCTTGGGCCTTAAATCGTCTCTGGGTCTTTGGCCTTCAGTAGGCTTGCTTCATGGCCCGCCATCTTTATCTTTAAGCCGCCAGTGGTATGACCCGGCCCCTCCTGGGTGGGTCATACCCAATAATTATATCCCCAACAGGTTGGGTTTTCTTGCTCTAAATGTTCGAAATGTAATGAAAATCCGGCGTGTTTGCATGAATCTTGTCCGATTTATATGAAATCCACCGTGTTTGGACAAATTTTGTTGGTTGGTTCCAATTGTTGTTAAAATGTATGTGGCTACAGTTGGATGGCTGCCTCTTGCATCCGTGTCTGCAGATTGGTCCCCCTGTCTACGAACGGATGCGGGAGAGAATTTGTGAGTCTCCGTTGGAGATGTCCTAAGTTTTCTATTAGTTTCTTAATTTGATTGTTTCTCATATCTCAGCTTATAATAACTATATATCACATCACTAATATTTTTCAATTATTTTACGGCGGAGTCTAAGCCCAAGGGGTATAAGACTTTCTACACCCTATGCCTCTAGGATATGGATTTCTATCACAAATTGTTCAAACATGAAGCTGAAAATTGAGGGTAAGAAACTCAAGGTTTTATTAAAAATGTTAATCAAATAATCATGAATAAGAGTGTATTTTTTCTCCAGAAACAAAGAAAACATGAAGCTCATGCCCGGTCATTTAAATTTTGCCCAGGGATCTGTTCCCATATCTGGGTCAGCTAGGGGTTGTTGAGCCGACTTGGTGGTCGTGGGGAGGGAGTCGTGGCCGCTGCCGTTTGATCATGGTCTAGTGTTCCCGTCACTGGAGTGTCTCTCCTTGATTCTAGATGGGAGACACTGGCGGGGGTCGTTTGCCTCTTTCGAAGGGTTTCTTCTTCATTGGTCGGCGGTGATGCAAGGGTGTATAGGGTCTCTTGGACGCCGGGTGGCAGTCTATGCGGTTGGCTCTACGGTGAGCAATGTTGCGGTGGCGGTGGTCCTTCTCCTTAGTTGTGTGGGAAGCGAAATTGCGCTCATGCATTGGAGTCCTGTCTTGGTGGCGGTGGAATTGGGACCATGATATATTGGCTTTGGGTGAAAACCCTGATTGTGTTTCGGTCGCGGCTGCGTCTTCTTGCATCATCACCCTCTGGGGTGTGTCGCCGTGGAGTTCAGGTACCACTAGGTTACAGTTTTGGTATCGGCAGACAAGCTTGGACCCTTTCTCATGGCTCCCTCGGCTATGATATGGGGCGATCTATCAGCTTCCTATCTTCTACACGTGACTTCAGTGGCTTGCTCTCAAAACCTCGATGTTTGCAAGCAAGATCACGCTCCACTTCCCGGAGCGAGAGAATAGGGGGTTCTCTCTGCCGACATCTTGGTGTGGGCAGCCCGTCGAAGTCCGGTGATTTCTCATGAAGGCGTGGTCACTGTCTTATCTATAGCTTCGGCTGCTTCTTGTTAGGGTGTGGGCACTCTTGTTTTCACATTTTATCTTTTGATGATTGATCTGCTCTATAAGAGGTTTTCTTCATCACCATGTATCGGTTAGGTCGTATTGCTTTATATATAATAAGGCGAGGTGAAAGCCTTTTTCGGTATATCTTATACTCCCTCCATCTTGAAATAAGTGTCTCAACTTTATATTAACTTTAGTACAAAGTTGTATTAGAATTAAGACATTTATTTTGGTTGGGATGGAGGGAGTATCTTCTATATCTAAATAGCTAGCCCCCACTAACTATTTCTCTTAACATGCAAGCATGCCACATCATCCCATAACATGCATGAGAAAAGGCCCACCTCTACTATCATATGTCTTCCAACATGCAAGCATGTGACTTCATCATTATACATGCATGGAAAAAAGACTCATCTCAACATGCAAACATCCAAGAGAATTTTCATTCTACTATGCTATTTATATAGTAATCAAACATAATAAATTATATGTATTTTCAGTTTTAGCTGTCATATTATTACTTCAAATATTCATTATTCATACAACGAATCACATTGAATTATGTTGCAAAATATTCCCGCAACAACATGCGAGGTATCATCTAGTTTAGATAAGAACGGAGTACCACTGGAGCACTGCATAACAAACAGACAGATACACAAGCACACACGGTGACTACTAGTACCAGCAAAGCAAGCACAAACATCATGGCCTCTACTTCACAAGCAGCAACTACTGAAGTACCACTAGAGCACTTCATAACAAACGAACACGACACACAACGGTCACTACTTTGAGCAAAGCAAGCACAAACCCCATGGCCCCTTCATCCATAAGACAAAAGGAGAGACCATGCCACTGTCACCTCCATCTCACAAGAACCAACCTTGAGCATTTGGTGGCTCCTACCAGATCTCTTGGGTGTGAAATAGATGTCGTCTCTAACTACATCCTCTTCATAGTTGGCAGGGTTTGCTTCCACCAAGACTTCGAGCTTTCCTTTGCTTTCAACGCTAACGACGCGACGAAAAAGCTTGACGTTCCCATCATCCTTAACATGTAGGACCTCATCAACCTCAAATCCAAGAAGCACAACCTCCATGTCATTGATGCTAGCAGTAGATGCAGTAAACAGGCCTCCATGGCCATATGGCCATTCCCCATGGTTGACTATGACACTAATTGTAGCCTCCACGGAATGAACAATGTGGGCAACAGTTAGCTCCAACGTGCTAAGCCTGCTAGTAAAATCTCGTTGCATGACGAAGGAGTTAAAAGGGACAATCTTGATGTAGGCATCAGATAAGTAGCTGAATTCTTCATCACCGGAATCTCGTTTAATTTTCAACTCAACCTCGATATATGCATGATGCACTGACAACACAATAGCACGGGAAGGACCGGTGAGAGGTAAATATGAAGCCTGCATATAATGGGGCAATAATCATTATGAGAATTCAAAATGATTATGCAAAATGCTAGCCACACAACATCAAGATTAGTTCAGATATAACAGGGGAAATCAGTAGCATCTAATATGATGGCTATCAACCATCTTACTGAACAAGATTATGAACTCACATCAATTTTAGAAAGTAGCAAGCAGCAAATAAAACAGCTGCAGCAAAAAGTTTCGTCCTGTTATCTGAAGACATATTTGGCCAAACATGCTTCGAGTACTAAACATGGCATAAAGCAGCGACAAAGTGCAGTAAAAAATATGGACCAAATTGGGGCAGACATTTAAGTGTTCAACACAGCTATTGATACCACCACAGTCCATAGGCTACTAACTCTGATTACATATCGTTACGAGCAAACAACTGACAAGCCACACTATATAAGAACCGACATTTCAAAATCTTCAAAAAGAAGCGCGCATTGTACTTGCAAAAACTGAGGTGAAAAGTTCAAAGTAACCACTCAACTACAATCGTCCACGAGGCATGACGTGTTGGAAATATGAGCAATTTACCAAATGATTTTATTAACAGAAATACTAGATAAAGCATGACTAATATAGTAGAGATAAAACAAGTCATGCATTCTGACAGAGAGAAGGTGAATAGCTTCTGCATATATGAACCGTAGCCTATCATATCTAAAGCAGACAGTATAGCAAGTTGCATATATGAAATAGAGTCTAACATATGTAGGGCAAATACTAGAACAAGGAATTGCAGAAGGACCTCTAACAGAAAGGAGAATAACACATACGGGGCAGTAGCAGCAGAAGCGCTGGACTTGGGGTCGGTGTCCTCGCCTGCCATGTCGTCGAGGAGGTTGTGGACGTCGGGGAAGAAGTCGTCGTCGGGGAAGTAGTCATCGGAGTCCGTGATGAAAAAGCCAGTAGTCGCGCGGAGCGCTCCCCAAAAACCTTATCGCCCTTCTCCCGTACAGGACTCAAAAGGTGCGGTTTCGGAGGCCTACTATCCCGACCTGCGGTGCACGCTGCAAGACGGGATGGAGAAGAATGTAGCAGGAGCGCAGTGGTCGGAACTTTGTGGCGAGAGGAAGAGGAGCTTCTGTTGTGTCTCTTTAGAGAGGAGCGACCTCTCTTATATAGGCACAGGAGAAGGACGCAAAGAGGCTGCGGCAGGAGGTGAAGCAACAAAGGGAGACGAAGCGAACAGGCAGCGGCCGAAGAGACGCGCTGTTCGAATTCAGTGTCCACTACAGAAAACGTTTCAACTCCCACGTGACCTTTCGTATACCCGTCGTGCGTGGCAAAATTTTAGATATCGGCTCGGCTCATTCCCGCAACCCGCGGCGCGTCGTGACGAGGCGCGGCGTGGCGTGGCGAGGCGGGCGGCGGAGGAGGAGCGCGCGTGGATATCCCTCTTGTTCTCATGCTCGTACAAGTGGGGAAAGAACCTCCCTTATAAGGAGGTCCAACTCCCACTAAACTAGTAATGTGGGACTAAACTTTAGTAGTATCCCTTGCCTTGCACAAATGGGCTAAGTGGGCCTCTAGGATTTATTAGGAATTTCTGAAATAGTTATTGGGCTGCCCAAAATAGACTAAATTCCAGCAATCCCCCACCAGATCCCAGAGGCACACAGAAATTTGCCTTTGGTTCCAGAACACTATTTTATATACCGGTACTGCAATGGAGACTGTTAAGTTGAACTTCCACCTAGAACTCTATGCTACACTAGTAAGCAACTTGAACAGTGGACTAGGCCTTGGACTGCAAGTTTTCTGTGAATCTAGCTTCACATAAAGCCTTGACCGGTACGTGGCTACCGTGGGTCTTCCCCGCGGGTGGAGCTTATGCGTCATACTCCGTGACCTTTCATGAGTTTACTAGAGAGAACCCTACTCTCATAGATTGCGACGTTTGACAATCGGACTCATATAGGTGTGTTCTTCAAAAGATGTTCTGCAGGATAACATCTCTGCTTAAATAAGCCACTTAGAACACATTAAGATATACATCAACCTGCCATGCAGATTAGGAGAGTATTGCATCTTCATGGAGTGGTATTATGAATAGTAAGGATACTCTCCTCTCAGTTAACCAACAGCTTGTCTTCCACATCTAATTCACGGGATCTCCGATCACAAAGAATAGGTTACCACTGTGAACAACTCATATTGTGGGTCTCATACCCATCTCCCTTGATGCATTATCTATCACATTACGTGATAGACCCTTAGTAAAAGGATCTGCCAGATTTTTAGACGTTTGGATATAATCCAACGCAATAACTCCAGAGTTTTTCATTTTCCTGACAGACTTTAACCTTCTCTGAACGTGTCTTGATGACTTCATGTTATCCTTTGAGCTGCTCACTTTCGTGATCACAGATTGATTGTCGCAGTTCATAAGGACACCCGGTACAGGTTTCTCAACAACCGACAAGTCATTCAAGAGCCGGCGAAGCCAATCTGCTTCAACCATAGCTGTATCTAGTGTTGTGAGTTTTGCTTCCATTGTTGACCTCGTTAAGATGGTCTGCTTGCAAGACTTCCAAGAAACAGCGCCACCTCCATGAGTGAATACAACCGCTCGTGGCCTTTATCTCATCAGCATCTGAGATCCAATTTGAGTCACTATACCCTTCAAGCACCTTTGGATGCCTGGTGTAGTGAATTCCATAATTTGCAGTGCCTTTCAAATAACGCAAAACTCTCTCTAGAGCTTTCCAATGCACATCTCCTGGTTTTGAGACAAACCGACTTAGTTTGCTAACAGCAAAAGAGATGTCAGGTCTTGTAGCACTTGCTAAGTACATAAGCGAGCCAATAATCTGAGAATATTTCAATTGATCTCTAGCAATTCTTTGATTCTTTCGAAGTAACACACTCGCATCATATGGTATTGGAGAGGGCTTGCAGTCACTATAGCCAAAGCGACTCAAGATCTTTTCCACATAGTGAGATTGAAGCAATGTAATCCCACCATCATCGTCTCTCAACAACTTGATGTTCAGAATGACATCAGCCACTCCTAAATCCTTCATCTCAAAACAACGAGATATGAAATCCTTGACCTCCTTAATAACATTCAGATTTGTTCCGAAAATCAGTATGTCATCAACATACAAGCACAGGATAACTCCCTCGCCCCCACCATGGCGATAGTACACACATTTGTCAGCTTCGTTCACAACAAAGCCTGCAGCTGTTAAAGTTCTTTCAAACTTCTCATGCCACTGTTTGGGTGCTTTCTTAAGTCCGTACAAAGACTTCAGCAACTTGCACACTTTCCCTTCCTGACCATCTAGTACAAACCCATCTGGTTGTTCCATATAAATTTCCTCGTCCAACTCTCCATTTAGGAAAGCAGTCTTAACATCCATTTGATGAATGAGAAGACCATGCGAGGCAGCTAGTGAAAGTAGAACTCGTATAGTGGTCAGTCGAGCCACAGGTGAGTAAGTATCAAAGAAATCTTCACCTTCCTTTTGGGTATAACCCTTAGCCACGAGCCGAGCCTTGTACTTTTCAATAGTACCATCAGGCCTAAGCTTCTTCTTGAATACCCATTTGCATCCTATAGGTTTGCACCCATAAGGACGATCAGTTATCTCCCAGGTTTCATTCGCCAAGATGGAATCCATCTCACTACGAACCGCTTCCTTCCAGTAGTCAGCATCTTCAGATGCATAGGCCTCTGAAATAGAACTGGGAGTGTCATCTATGAGGTAAACAAGAAAATCATCACCAAAGGACTTTGCAGTCCTCTGTCTCTTGCTCCTAATAGGAACTTCATTGTTCTCCTCCACAGGACTTTCAAAGTGTTCCATCGAAATTGTAGGTTCGGTAATTGTAATTGGTTCCTGATTCGATGAACTAGGCATCTCCTGATTAGATGAGGTAGCCATATCCTTCATGGGAAAGATATCTTCAAAGAAAGTCGCATCATTCGAATCCATGATCGTACCGACATGCATGTCAGGTACCTCAGATTTTACAACCAAGAATCTATAGCCAATGCTATGAAAAGCATATCCCAGGAAAACACAATCCATAGTCTTTGGTCCAAGCTTCCGCTTCTTTGAAATTGGAGCATTGACTTTCGCCAAACAACCCCATGTTCGCAGATAAGAGAGTTTTAACCTTTTCTTCTCCCATTCCTCAAATGGAGTTATCTCTTTGTTCTTTGTGGGGACTCGGTTCAGGACATGACATGCTGTCAATATCGCCTCCCCCCACCATGCCTTGGAGAGACCCGATGTGTCTAACATGGCATTAACCAAATCAGTTAGAGTACGGTTCCTTCTTTTGGCCACCCCATTTGACTGAGGTGAGTAGGAGGCGTCCTCTCATGGATTATACCATGTTCCGCACAAAATGCATCATACTCATTGGAAAGATACTCTCCACCACGGTCGGACCTAAGCCTCTTGATTTTCCGATCAAGTTGGTTTTCCACTTCAGCTTTATAGATCTTGAAAAAGTTCAAAGCCTCATCCTTAGATTTCAGAAGATACACACGGTAGTATCTAGTGGAGTCATCAATTAACGTCATGAAATATTTCTTTCCACCTTTTGTCAACACACCATTCATTTCACATAGATCTGAATGTATGAGCTCTAGTGGTGCAATATTTCTTATTTCCGCAGTCGTGTGAGACTTATGAGGTTGCTTAGCTTGCACACACACTTGACACTTAGATCCCTTGACGGTGGTGAAACTAGGGATTAAGTTCAACTTCGCTAGTCGCGACATGCAACCAAAGTTAATATGACAAAGACGTGAATGCCACACATTGGATTCACTATTGTTGCAAATATGATTAACAACTTTATTGCAAACGTCTGATAAGGATAAACGAAACAAACCTCCTGACTCATAGCCTTTACCAACAAAGGTTCCATATTTGGATATTACAAATTTATTCGACTCAAAGACAAGCTTGTAGCCATCTCTACACAGAAGAGATCCGCTAACAAGATTTTTATTAACAAAGGGGACATAATGCACGTTCTTCAGTCGCACGATCTTCCCCGAAGTAAACTTCAGATCGACCGTGCCAACACCACGAATAGAAGCACTTGAATCGTTGCCCATCAGCACGGTTAAAGTCCCTGCGGTCTGATAAGACGAAAACATGGAAATATCACCGCATACATGCACATTAGCACCCGTGTCAATCAACCAGTCAGGAGAATGACATACTGAAAGAATAGTGGGAAATATACCATACCCAGCATCCTTCATGTCAGTGTCTCCAATGACAACATTAGCGGTCTTGCCGCCTTTCCCAGGATGACGCTTGTCATAGCGATTAGGGCAACTAGGAGCCCAATGATCAGGATCCCCACACACGTGACAAGCACCTTTCTTCTTGTCATTCTTCCTCTTGAAGTTCGTGTGTTGCACAGCCTTGTTCTTCCCATCAAACTTTGCTTTTCCATCAAAATTGCCCTTGTTCTTGAACTTGTGGGGCTGGAAGTTCTGCTTCTGTACCACATTGGCACTAGATCCTCCCTCAATACCTCGAGCATGTGTGTCCTTTGCTCTCGCCTTTTTTTCCACATCAAGAGTGAAAATGAGATCCGGGACGGAAAACTCCTGCCTCTTATGCTGCAGCAAGGTAGCAAAGTTCCTCCATGAAGGAGGAAGCTTAGTGATGATACCTCCGGCAACAAACTTGTCCGGTAGCATACAACTGAAGTGCTCAAGTTCTCTAGCAAATGAATGTATCTCATGAGCTTGCTCAACCACGGAGCGCTCTTCAGTCATCCTGTAATCATAGAATTGCTCCATGATGTACAGCTCAGTGCCAGCATCCGAGACCCCAAACTTGGCCTCGAGTGCATCCCACATATCTTTTCCATTATCAATTGACGCATAAGCATCAATTATGTTCTCACCAAGAACACTCAAGAGAGCAGCCTTAAATAGAGTATCCATTTTCTGAAAAGCTTGTGCCTGTTGAGCATCAAGCTCTCCTTCAGGTTTGCCGAGAGTGGCGTCATAGCAACTCATGGTTTGAAACCATAAGAATGCTCTCAGGCGCCACCTCTTATAGTGGATACCCTCAAACATAGGAGGTCTCATGGAAGCAGCAAAACCACTCGGGGTAAATTGCCTATAATAAGGTTTTTGGATTGTTGGAAATATGAGAAATTTACCAAATGATTTTATTAACAGAAATACTAGATAAAGCATGACTAATATAGTAGAGATAAAACAAGTCATGCGTTTTGACAAAGAGAAGGTGAATAACTTCTGCATATATGAACCGTAGCCTATCATATCTAAAGCAGACGGTATAGCAAGTTGCATATATGAAATAGAGTCTAACATATGTAGGGCAAATACTAGAACAAGGAATTGCAGAAGGACCTCTAACAGAAATGAGAATAACACGTACGGGGCAGTAGCAGCAGAAGCGCTGGACTTGGGGTCGGTGTCCTCGCCTGCCATGTCGTCGAGGAGGTCGTGGACGTCGGGGAAGAAGCCGTCGTCGAGGAAGTAGTCGTCGGAGTCCGTGATGAAAAAGCCAGTAGTCACGCGGAGCGCTCCCCAAAAACCTTATCACCCTTCTCCCGTACAGGACTCAAAAGGTGCGGTTTCGGAGGCCTACTGTCCCGACCTGCGGTGCACGCTGCAAGACGGGATGGAGAAGAACGTAGCAGCAGCGCAGTGGTCGGAACTTTGTGGCGAGAGGAAGAGGAGCTTCTGTTGTGTCTCTCTGGAGAGGAGCGACCTCTCTTATATAGGCACAGGAGAAGGATGTGAAGAGGCTGCGGCCAGAGGTGAAGCAATGAAGGGAGACGAAGCAAACAGGCAGCAGCCGAAGAGGCGCGTTGTTCGAATTCAGTGTCCACTACAGAAAACGTTTCAACTCCCCTCGGCTCATTTCCGCAACCCGCGGCGCGTCGTGACGAGGCGTGGCGTGGCGTGGCGAGGCGGGCGGCGGAGGAGGAGCACGTGTGGATATCCCTCTTGTTCTCATGCCCGTACAAGTGGGAAAAAAACCTCCCTTATAAGGAGGTCCAACTCTCACTAAACTAGCAATGTGGGACTAAACTTTAGTAGTACCCCTTGCCTTGCACAAATGGGCTAAGTGGGCCTGTAGAATTTATTAAGAATTTCTAAAATAGTTATTGGGCTGCCCAAAATAGACTAAATTCCAGCATGACGTTTACCAGAGCTTGCACGTTATTGAATTTTAATCAAGTACAGTCAGTAGACATTATGGAATTTAATCAAGTACAGGCAGGAGACAGAGCATGTTAGCAAATTGTATCATTATGGGAATTGTTTACAAAGATCATGTCATATAACCACATGATTGTTGCTTAGATGCCATAAGCTTTTTAATTATTAGGATTTTCAACCAACCACAAGATACATGCCATGAGTTCTCCAGCTCAAATTATATAATTATTCATATCTCTTTGTTAGTTGTAGGGCATGCTTTTCGAGAATACTATGGTTGAAAAAGTTAAAAAAGAGAAAATAGTATTTTTGGAGAATATATACGTACATCCTCGTAGAGGATTTCACAGTTATCCCTGTCGCAATCAAAGATGATATTGCGATTGCGATCAACTGTGTCGCGCGCCGCAATCTTGCCATAGAGACTAAGTGGCCAAGATATCCCCTTCTTTACTCCAACGACTTTGATTGAAAAAATCTGAAGAGTCTCAAGTGGTCCAGCGAGGTCACACTCATCATCAGTGAATCGCATGGGAGGGATAGAAGCTGCATAGTTGACAAACAGAGTAGTTAGTGAGAAAAGATTACAATTAACATATTATGCCATATTAGTAAAAACAAACTTAGAAAAGAAATTATAGGTTGTGGTACGATATTGACTCTGATGGCCAGCGAGGTCACATACATCATCAGTGAATCGCACAGGAAGGGAAACAAATGTTACGAATGTGTCTTATTTATATATGATGAAATAATGTAGAATCTAAAATAAGCCCAATAGAAGTTTGACGCACTAAATTATCAAAACAAAAACCTACGATGGCAAGCCAAAACTGTATAATTAATTTACATAGTTTGTAATCAAAAATATGTATAGAGATTTTCTATTTCAACTATTACAACAGATTTTTTGTCGAAATAGACCACCTGCTCACTGGAATTGCCAAAAAAGACCCCCTCTGAGACAAATTAACAAAAAAGACCCCCTCGACCGTGGCGGCAGGCGCGGCAGGTGACATGTGGCACCTGCCGCCACGGCGCCAGGCGGCAGAGCCTGCCGCCACCACTGCAGGCGGCAAGTGCGGAATAACCGGATCAGCGACGTGCAACGGAACGGGCTGGGCAGGTGGGCCCAGCCGCCTGGGCGCGAGGCGCGGCGGTAGGCCCTGCCGCCACTGCGGGAGGCGGCCGCACTGTGCGTGCGTCGTTTCGTCGTCTTTTAATCCCTGCTGCGAGCTGACTCTTTTGTTTTCACCATAGTACAGGTTTCACCATATGCATATATACACACTCGTTCTTCTTTGTGGACTGCTGCTGCTGCGCGCTGGCCAATAGCGGTACTGTGGCAGACGGCGCCGATTTCGAGCTGGCAGAATCCCTGCTGCATAATATAGTAATTAAGAAAAAGTTAGTAATGTTATTGGTCATTGCTTGATTAAATGCACTGTTATTTCATGATTAAGTTAGTAAGCGTACGTAGTAATTTTTTATCTCGCAAAAATGTAAGTTTTGTATATTAAGATTAGATGCTAATATCCTTAATGATGTATGTAATAGGTTAAAAAAGTATCATCTAAGTAGCAAACAAAGAGGAGTGAAGTGATTGAAGAAATTGTGTTTTGATCTTCGATGTTCCTTTTTAGGTGATGACCACATACATGCAAGTGCTATTTTGATACTTTTGATAGCAGAAAAAACTCGCATTCTTCATTTTTCTCGGCCTAATGCTCTGATCCGAGCAAGGTAAAAACTCATACCGATTGAAAAAACTGTGACACACTAAGCGCAGTATGCTGCATGACGGATGACGAGAGGCTCAATGCCTCGTTTTATAGGCTTAGATGACAAAAACACATGATAACGAAAGGCTAAATGCTGATGACGGGAAAATAGGGGCGAGCAGACTGTTAGTTGGAAGGAGGAGATTGCATGCATCGATAATTCATTAATCATGTGCATGATGGACATATATAGGTACAGGGTGGACTGGCCTCTACTCGTCTTTCAAGATGTACAAACATACGAGAGGGAAATAGAGATACAACGGTATAAATATAGACCCAAATCTTATACATATGCAGTGAACAACGTACGCTCAACACAGACGAAAGTTTAGGCGGGAAAATAGGGGCACAAGAACAAGTGTGTATATATGCATCTATGGTGCAACCGGTCCTATGATGAAAACGAAAGCAACATCTCTGCACACTGCTGCCGACAGTGACAAGGAAATATAAATCACGCATAGTACGAATCAGTGATTAAAAAACGAGGAAACGACGAAATGATGCAGGGCACGCACAGTGTGGCCGCCTCCCGCGATGGCGGCGTGGCCCACCGCTGCCACCTCGTGCGCAGGTCGCAGGGCCCACCTGCCTAGCCCGTTCGCAACTTCTTCCGTTGCACGTCGCTAATCCGTTTATTCCGAACCTGCCGCCTGTAGTGGTGGCGGTAGGATCTGCCGCCTAACGCCGTGGCGGCAGGTGCCACGTGTCGCCTGGCGCGTCTGCCGCCACGGCTGAGGGGTCCTTTTTGTCAATCTGTTTTAGAAGGGGTCTTTTTTGGCAATTTCAGTGAGCAGGTGGTCTGTTTCGACAAAAATTCATTACAACAGGGTCTGTTTGGTACTCCTCGGTCCCAAAATAAGTGACTCAACTTTAGTCGGAGGGAGTACAAGTTTAAATATGTATAAAGATTTGTTAATTCAATTATAATAACACAGAAGGCCTGCTGATACAATTTTGGTTTTGCTCTGATGGGACAGGGCCATTTAGTGGATAGGCATGAAAGGAGGAAAGTAGCTGGGAAACCTAAAAAAAGATGGATATAACCAAAACTCAAAGAACAAAATGCATATGGAGGAGTTCAATGCAAACAAAAGTTTAGCCGTGCAAGGATAAGACTACTTACTTGTGGTCTCGTAGGAACCATATCGTGGGCCAGCAAATGTTGAATCCGAGAATTTTCGATGAAGACGAGCTTCGTAGGCATTTGGATCAGAAAGAGATTCATCCACAACCTTGTTCTTACCCCTGCGCCTCCTCGGCTTTTTCTTCAGATTAAGCTTCTTCAACTTGTCCTCTACTGTAGTAGCCTGAATCTCCTCGGGAGCATGTTCGTCGTGCTCTGCACTTCCACAGTAGCCTCTGCCTCCTTGAGAGCTTGCTCCATTGGGATACCTCTGGACTTTCCAGTTATTCTGACAGCCTCTATCTCTATGAGAACCTGTTTCGTTGGTGCTGCCTCTCTCTTCTCCTTCTCTTTTCTGCCACCGCCGAACGGCCGAAGTAACTCTTCCTCAGGTGTCAGGTTTCTCCTCCGCACCCGCCCGCTCTGATCTTTTTTTACCGACGAGAAGTGTTGAGTATATGTGTTATGCATATTTGTATATTAGGCCCACCTTCTAGTTGCCCTGTATAGCTAAGGTCATGGCCTACTCGTGTACATCATATATATACGTGCGTTTGCACCTGAGGAATACAACACGTAATTCTCACATCATACATGGTATCAGTTTCCGGGTTCTAACCCTAGCCTTCCGCCGCCACCTAGCCGCCGCCGCTAGCGCGTCTCCCGCGCCGGCCGCCGCTCCTCCTCTCCCTGCGCGCGCTGCCTACCCGCTCGCCCGCCCGCCCTTCCTCGCTTTGCTAGCGCTGCACGCTAGCCAGCCATCGCTGTCCCGATCGCCCGTGCATGGCTTGGTTGATGCATGGTTGTATGTTGTAGTCTGCACTCGCGTGCTTACATGCGTCCAATAGCAAGGTTACAGTTCCGTGCTTACATCCTGTAGTCCATACGCATCCCATTGGCCTCACGCCGGGACAGCATCGCACGCTAGCCGTCGCTGCACCTGTTCACCCAAGCCCGTCAGCGCCCGCGGCTCCCTCGAGCCGCCCACCAGCCGCGCGTCGCTACTGCCTTCAACCGAAGCCTCCTGCTGCTGCCGCCCAACCGCGTCGATCGCCGCTGTCGGACCAGCAATGACGTCACCAGGCCCGTCCGCCGCCGTCTCCGCCGCCCCGCCACCGGCGCCCTACGGCGCAGCCCCGCCGCCATACGGGGCGGCCACCACCTACTACACGCTCGTTCCCACATACGGGTATCCTACATACGGGGCATACAAGACTCCGCCTGCATCCACGTACGGGTCTCCGCTCGCGTACGAGTTTTCCGGGTACTGGTGGGGGTCGTCAGCGGGCCAACACTCGCCCGCTGGGCAGCAGCCAGACAGAGCCCAGCACCTGCAGCATCTGTCAGCGGGCCCGCAGATTTTTTCGGCAGGCCATCCGGCCTATACGGCACCGCAGTTGCAGCCGAGGCTGTATAGAGTGTACCCACCGCCGCCGTTGAGCGGCGGCTACGGCTTCCCCATGGCGTCTCCGTCCCTCTCGCCGGCCCTGCCGCCGACGCCCTGGGACCCGGTGCTCCTCACCGGGCTGCATACTGCTCCTACGCCGAACAACTATACTGGAGGTGGTGATTGGTACATGGACACCGATGCTACGGCTCACATGTTTGCTCATCCTGATAACCTTGCCTCCTTCACTCCTGTCTCCACCGACCGCCGCATCATTGTCGGCGACGGTTCCACACTTCCTATCACACATGTTGGGCACACTTCTTTTCTTTCTACTTCTACTCCATTATCTTTGTCTAACATACTTGTGTCACCTCATCTTATTAAGAATCTCATTTCCGTTCGTTGTTTCACTCGCGAAAATCCTATTACCGTTGAATTTAACGAGCTTGGTTTTTGTGTCAAAGATGCTCAAACCAGGATGGTACTTCACTGATGTGACAGCCCCGACGAGCTCTATCCAGTGCACTCGCCTTCATCCATCACCACCGCATCGGTTGCTCTCTCCGCTAGCGTCGATCTCTGGCACGCTCGCTTGGGTCATCCCAACCCCGTCACACTCCGTCATATTCTTAGGAGTTTCAGTTTCAGTTGCAATAAGATCGAGGATCACACTTGTCATGCCTGTCGAGTCGGCAAACATGTTCGCCTGCCATTTACTAATTCCACCACCATTGCTTCTTTTCCTTTTCAGTTGATTCATAGCAATGTGTGGACTTCTCCGGTTCCCAGTAACTCGGGCTATTTATATTATCTGATCATTCTTGATGACTATTCTCATTATGTGTGGACTTTTTCTTTGCGCGGGAAGTCGGATGCACTATCTACCTTGACGGCCTTTTACTCCTATGTGCGCACGCAGTTTGGGCATTCCATCCTTGCGCTTCAGACGGACAATGGAAAAGAGTTCGACAACCTCGCTTTCCGCACCTTTTTGTCGCATCACGGCACAGTTTTCCGCCTCACATGCCCGTACACTTCACAGCAGAACGGTCGAGCCGAACGCGTCCTTCGCACTCTGAATGACTGCGTTCGCACGCTCCTGTTTCATGCCAACGTACCGCCTCGTTTCTGGCCGGACGCACTCGCCACTGCATCACTTCTTCTTAACATTAGACCCTGCCGCCCACGGTGGAACTACGCACCTTACCATCTTCTCTTTGGTACGCCCCCGTCTTATGACGACTTGCGTATTTTTGGTTGCCTTTGCTATCCCAGCACTGCCGACACTGCTTCTCACAAGATTGCACCTCGATCTGTCGCTTGCATATTCATCGGCTACCCCTCCAACTCCAAGGGATATCGGTGCTACGATCCCGTCTCCTACCGTGTGTTCACTTCTCGGCACGTTTACTTTGATGAGCATGTGTTTCCGTTTCACCAGGTACCCCCGGCTGTTCCTCCCGCCACTGATGACGCGGGCTCCTCGACGCCTCTCCCAGGGCGCTCGTTCGCCTCTTTTGGCTCGCCCCTGGCTTTG
>NC_041386.1:27479200-27501492 GCF_002162155.2 Triticum dicoccoides
GCGGCCCCCTCGGCGCCCCCGGCCCTCTCGGTGCCCACGACCCTCCCGGCGCCTGTGGCCGGTCCGGTCACCCGCGCCCGTACGGGTGTTTTTCGCCCGAGCTCGTGCTACACATCGGATGACTACGTCCATGCGGCGTCCACCTCTGAGCCATCGCCGTTGCCGTCCTCCGTTCGAGCCGCTCTTCGTGACCCGCTCTGGATGGCTGCGATGCAAGAGGAGTTTGACGCCCTGTTGCGCAACCGGACATGGCAGCTTGTTCCCCGTCCCCGGCACGCCAACGTGATTACCGGGAAGTGGGTCTTCAAACACAAGCTCCGTCCCGATGATACCCTTGATCGCTACAAAGCGCGTTGGGTCGTTCGTGGCTTTCGACAGCATGCTGGCATCGACTTCACCGACACCTTCGCTCCGGTCGTCAAGCCCGGCACGATACGCACGGTTCTCCACCTTGCGGTCTCCCGTGCTTGGCCGGTGCACCAGATGGACGTCTCCAACGTCTTCCTCCATGGTCACCTCAAGGAGCAGGTCTTCTGCCAGCAGCCCACCGGGTTTGTTGACCCGGCGCTTTCCGACCACGTGTGCCTGCTTTCGCGGTCCTTGTATGGACTCAAGCAGGCTCCGCGCGCTTGGTACCAGCGCATCACGGCGTTTCTCCACCAGCTTGGGTTCCGCTCCACCCGCTCGGACGCCTCACTCTTCGTCTATCATCAGGGCTCTGACACGACCTACTTGCTGCTCTATGTCGACTACATCATCCTAACGGCATGTACGGCTGGTCTCCTCAGTCAGCTCACGGCTCGTCTTCGTGCTGAGTTCGCCATCAAGGACTTGGGTCCTTTGCACTACTTCCTCGGTGTCGAGGTGGTGCGCCGTCCGAATGGCTTCTTCCTTCATCAACGGAAGTACGCTCATGCACTCCTGGAGCGCGCTGGCATGCTTAACTACAAGCCCACTGCTACGCCTATTGATACGAAGGCCAAGCTTTCTGCCACGGATGGTTCTCCTGTTTCGAATGCTGCTTTCTATCGGTCTATTGTTGGTGCTCTTCAGTATCTCACTCTGACTCGACCGGAGATCCAGTATGCCGTGCAGCAGGTGTGTCTTCATATGCATGCTCCTCGTGACGTTCACTGGGCCGCTGTCAAGCGGATTCTCCGCTATATCTGTGGCACTATGGATCTTGGGGTCACGCTTCACGCCTCCGCCGACACCGTCCTCACCGCCTACTCCGATGCAGACTGGGCGGGCTGCCCTGACACTCGTCGCTCCACCTTGGGCTATTGTGTCTACCTTGGACCCTCACTCATCTCGTGGTCGTCCAAGCGGCAGCCTACAGTCTCTCGTTCCAGTGCTGAGGCTGAGTATCGTGCGGTGGCCAACGCCGTCGCCGAGTGTTCATGGCTTCGCCAGCTGCTTCAGGAGCTCTCTTGCCCTGTTGATTGTGCCACGGTGGTCTACTGCGACAACGTCTCGACGGTCTACCTCTCTGCTAACCCGGTGCATCATCGATGAACCAAGCATATTGGGTTGGATATTCATTTTGTTCGGGAACAGGTGGCCCTTGGCCATATTCGTGTTTTACACGTCCCTACTTCCCAACAATTTGCAGATATCATGACCAAGGCTTGCCTACAGCGTCATTTGAGGAGTTCCGGTCCAGTCTTTGCATTAGCCGCGGTGCCGCTTCGACTGCGGGGGGTGTTGAGTATATATGTTGTGCATATTTGTGTATTGGGCTCACCTTTTAGTTGCCTTGTATAGTTGAGGTCGTGGCCTACTCGTGTACATCATATATACGTGCGTTTGCACCTGAGAAATACAACACGTAATTCCCACATCATACAAGAAGGAAACCCTAGATCGATGTGTTTGGTCAGGGTTCGGACTAGTATAAATAGTACTCTACCCCGAAAAAAAAAGGTATAAATAATAGTAGCACGGAAGCGAGAGCAAGCAGACTCGGATGCTTGGGCTTCCTGGCTCCACACGTTTCTGGTCCGATCAGCAGCCCATAACCACCGTCCGGCCTCCTGTTTATTTTTTATTGTTGTCTTTTTTTCCGGGGGTAATCATTTGTATATATTACTTTTTTTAGAACCATTTGTATATATTACTCAATAACGTATCATTACAATCAATCAACGCCAGCTCCAAAACAGCAGGAGGTCCAGAGCCAAACCAAGTAATTGTTCTCCCCTCTACTCTAGCAAAACTAGTCAATAATGGACGTCGATAACCACCGAACGTTCGGTCTGGGAACCTCCCAGACCGAACGAGAGGTGCCTCCCAGCCTGAACACTCCTTCCCGTCGCCTCCCTGGCCTCCCAGCCCGAACTCTCCTTCCCGTCGCCTACGGGCCCTTTTTATGTAGAAATAAAAAAGAGAAGAAAAGCTCAAAAGTGCACACATAAAAAAAAGGCCTTTTTGCTATGATAAATAAGCATTGGTCTTTTGGACGACAAAATTGCCATGAGATTTTGCCAATATGAAAAAAGTTGCCATGTTCAAGTTTATGTTTTCAAATGGCGCAAAAAAGAAGTAATGGCAAATTTGAATCTTTACATAGTGGCAAAAAAAATGTAAAACACACACAAAAAGTGTACCATATATTGTTTCGGGAGAAATTGCCATGTTTAAAAGTAATTTACCGTGGTTCCATGAATGATGAAAAAGTAAACAAAAAAAATCCATGGATCATATGTAAAGCAAAAAAATGCAATGAAATTGGCATCGTCCCATAAAAGTTAATTTGGCATGAAAAGAATTGTCACTAGCGATTATATTGACATGTATGCAAAAGCTAAAGATTGCAGTGGTAATGTAGGTAATTTTGCCATGTGAAAAAGGTAAAATTTGCGATGGAAAAAAAGTAAAGATCTCATAGAAAAAGGAGGTTAAAAAGAAATTGACATGGCATTATAATCAAATTTGCCATGTCAATATAGTAAAAGTTGCCATGGCAAATTAAAAGAAATTTTTTCCATATTTTTTTTTGCCATTTAAAGGTACTATGTTGCCTTGGTAACATAGGTAAATTTGCCATGTCAAGAAGAAAAAATTGCCATGAAAAAAGTAAGTAAAATTGTTACTAAAAAAATACTTGCCATGGCAAAAAACAATTTTTTTTAATGAAGGAAAAAGTCATTAAATTTTGCCATGGTAAATTTCTTTCTTTTAGATAAGTACTTTTGCCATGGCAAAATCATGCACAAATTTTTAGATAAAATTTCCCATGTTATTTGGTGAATTTGCCACGGCAAATTCACTTTACGGCGCATGGCAAGTTTGTTTCTTCTATATAATTTTTTTCGCCATGGCAATTTCACGCACATTTTTTTAGATAAAAGTTTACTAAAAGTTGCCATATTACTTGCAGATTTTGCCATGGCAAAAAGTGTTTTTAGATTTTTGCCATGGAAAAAAGTGTTTTTAGATTTTTTCCATATCGTGAATACCAAACTCTTGCTAGAAAATTAGAGTAAATTGCCATAGTCCCATAAAAGTTAATTTGGCATGGAAAAAATTGCCATTAGAGATTATATTGACATGTATGCAAAGGTTAAAAATTGCCCTGGCAAAATTTGCAAGCAATATGGCAACTTTTAAAAAATCTCACAGATAAAAAGAGTTTAAATTTTTTTGCCATGCCGTTATAATTAAATTTGCCATGTCAATATAGGAAAAATTGCCATGGCCAAATTAAAATACAATTGTGCCATATTTTTCTTTTTTATTAAAGGCACTATATTGCCGTGGCAATGTAGGTAAATTTTCTATGTTAAAAAGGTAAAATTGCCATGGAAAAAAATAATATTGGCACCAAAAAACAACACTTGCCATGGCAAAGAACATTTTTAATGAGGAAGTATTAAAATTTGCCATGGCAAATACATATGAACAGTCCCGACTCCCAAATGCCATGGAGCTACCCATGGCAATATATATTGTTTTATTACCATGGCAACGAAAAAACATGATTTAAAATGTCATGGCAACAAAAATTGAATCGGCATGGCAACATATTTGTCATGGCAACAGAAAAATTATCATGTATATAAAGTAAACACAAAAAATATGAAACACAATTCGCCATGGCAGATGCATGTGAAAATATTGCCATGTTGTTCTCATTATACTTGTCATGCTTTGTATAAGAAAAAGGTGCCATTATATGTATCCGTATACAAAACATTGGCATGACCCATAAAGTATAGAACTTATAAACTTAACCATGGAAAAAATATTCGAATACATATGAAAAAACACACGATGAATAGGTTGCCGTCCTGGCAAACATATGCTTTAGTTGCCATGGCAACATCATCTATAAAACTAAAACTTAACAAAAGTTCACATGATTTTGGTTGCCATGGCAAATATGCTTTTCAATCGCCGTGCGTTTACTAGTACAGTTACTCAAGAAATAAAAGTGAGAGTGTAATTACGAAATTGTGATGTGTCTATACTCGGACAAAGACATGGCAATTTTGAAGGTTGATAAACTGAAAAAATGAACAGAAGGGGTGAGCAGGATGCTACGTGCAGGTACAGAATCAGAACACCTTGGCAGCCTGCAGATATGGGATGCTACCTGCATGTAAATGAAGTTGTGCGGCTCGATGGTGCGGCTGAAGGCCTTGTAGTTCACCCCCGGAGCGCGCGCCTGGTGCTGGTCGCGGCGGCGAGCAGCACCTCGGTCACGTCCTCGTCACTGGCTTCGTTCAAATTCGAGCACTGCGCCTGGTGCTGGCCACAGCGGCGAGGACCACGCGAATAGAGGCAGACCCGACGCCGGCCGCGTCGGCGTGGGCGAGCAGGCTCGCTCAGCGTCTGCCCATGGCGGCACCTTAACCGGTTCAGGGCCGAGCTTGCGGAGGAAGGGGTACCCTGGAGCGGGTCGGAGGCCGGATGGTCAGCGTCAGCGAAGGTCTCGCGGAGGGGGACGGCCTCGACGCCCGCCGCGACGGCGCAAGCGAGCAGGCCGCGCTCGGCCCCCGCCCACGACCGCACCTCCAGCCGGTTGCGCGGACCAGAAATCGCGGCGGCATGGGCTCACGCCAGTGAGGAGCACGCGGAGGGATTCAACCCGCCGCCAGGGACCTGTCGTGCTCCTCAGCCCCGCCGAGGCCACACACGAGCTCCTCCGCGCGCCGCTGGGGCATCCACCGTACAAGCTCCTCCCGGCCGCGGCCACGCAAGAACTACTCCGCCGGGGGCGTCCACCGCGCGAGCTCCTCCCGCCGCGGTCTCGAGCTCCTCCGCCGCGGGCACGACCTCATCCTCACACCACCGAGGCCTCCATCGCGCGAGCTCCTCCCCGCGCCGACGAGGCGTCCACCGCGCGAGCTCCTCCCCGCGCCGCCGAGGCGTCCACAGCGCGAGCTCATCCCCTCGCTGCCGAGGCGTCCACCGCGCGAGCTCCTCCCGCCGCGGTCTCCGGTGACACTTGCAGGGCAGCCACCCCACGGGAGCTCGTCTCCGCCGCTTGTGATGTGAAGAAAGGGAAAAAAGTGAGCGTTGGCTGGGATGGGCGAGTGGATAAGCCGATGCGTTCGGTGGTCTGGTCGGTCGTCCCGAACGCTCAAACAAAATGACATGGCATTGTGCTCTGCATAAAGATCAGTGCGGCTCATCTGACGGTTTAGGACACGTTCGGGACGAGATTCAAAAGTACGGGTCGTTCGGGAGTTATGGATTCCGTCAATAATTTGGGAACTACTAGATAGGAAATGCGGCTTGCCGCATCCCGGCAGCATGCTGCCGGATATATCTATATATAACCACCGAAGCATTTCAAGTACAAAAACCACAAACACAAAAAGTTCAAACACAAAAAGTTCATATAGAGTGGTATTCTTTTACGAGAGACTTGTAAATAGATAATATAACTTCTGGGCAAAAACATACTTCTCTACCTACTACCGTATTGCAGCCAAAGTTTGATCAAGCCAATAAAAATCTGCCATACAGCAAAAGGATTACAACGTTCCAGAGCAGCTTACTGCAGTAATACAGGGGCCAATTCAGCAAAAGGGTTACAACTTAATTCAGTCACTGATCATGTACTGATTGCTAATAAATGTATTACTGGCAATAATTTGATGCCAACCTACATGAGTTACCAATTTTCTACTGAATTAAGTTGGAATTATTTGATGCCAGTATGCACAGCAAAGTGACATCTAAATCACTTCACAACATCTACAATTATCCCCAAAGATTAACAATGCCTACACCATTATAACTGTATTTTCAGTTTGGACAGTTTTTGTCAAACTAACAGTGTAAACTGAATTTTTGACAACTCTGTTGTAGCAAATGTGAAGTCCCAGATTTTCAGTTTAAACTGTTTTGTCAAACTGAAAATTCCATTGTTGTAGCAACTCTGAAAACAGTCCGAGATTTTTGACAGTGTAAATAGACTTCACAGTCCCAGATTTTTGACAACTCTAAATGGCCTCTCTAAATGGCCATCAAGCAATGAAATTTGGTCAATATGACAAGGAATCTCAATGACAAGTGGCATTACTTCACAGTAGTCTGAAGAAGTTTGATTTAACATAGCGCGCGTGCACACACACACACACTCAGGGAGGCATTAGTTCACAAGTTACATAGGTTCAGACTTGAAGCATCAAAATGTACTCCTGTAGGTTAGCAGGAAGAGTTTACATATGATCCATATGGCAAGGGTGACTTGATGCCATTATGAAGACCTCGCCGTCGGCACCACACAGCCTCCCTGAAGGCACCGTACAAAGAACTTAGCAAGCATAGGCCCCTCTCCAGAAGGCAGATTATAGTATACTGCCTGAATCTAAACATTATTATTTATCTACTGCTATTACATATACCCCCTAGATTAGATATGTATTTTTCTGCACAGAGCATTTCCTTTGATTTTAAAAATCGCCGAGGCACATATGAACTAAAATTTTCCAAGTAAAAACAGAGAAGGGCCACCACAAATATCAATTGACCTGGGCAAGTGCTCACAGACCACCGTTGGAGCCAGCGTCACTCGGCGAGCCTGGCGACCCGTGAACTTGGAGCTGTTTGTCGGCCATCATAACCTAAACAGGACAGATGGATTCAAGAGCCACCCTAGATGAGTTAAGAAAGAAAAGTGAGCTTTGGGTATAATCGTGTATAGACGCGAAGCAATCTGGTAAGGCAAACCAAAACTCGTGGAAGAAATCGAAACAGAGGATGTACCCACCTTGTGAGAGGAAGAATCAATCACACCAGATCCAGTCCCTTGCAAGCCGAAGACGAGGACGACGCGGCAACCTGAGACCAAAGGCCAACCTTAACCCTAATCAAAATGTATTTCACAAAACCAAGCAGAAAATCAAGAGCCCAACTGATGGACAACCATTTCTCATTTTTGAGACATCACAACAGTTGGCCACGTCGTTAATTCATAAAACGGAAGAAATCTCCTTAATATTTTAGTTCATGACATAATAGAACTACCAGCAAGTTACTGACACTTGACTAATGACTGCACCTTAGAGATATATAATTCCACCATTATATTAACAAATAAAATTGAACTCCCTACATGTTATCTGGTTGAGCTAAGCCTAGAACATGGAATTGCAACTTTTGCGCACACAAATTGAGAAGAACATAAGATGATGTCTGGGTGATGGACATAAAACAAGTTTAAAAGCTAACAATGCTAAGGTACCAGATACATGAACTATGCTCTAACAAACGTTCTGAAAACACCTAGTAAGTGTGAACGGTAAGCAAAGAACACTCCTATCAAAACAGTGTACCAAAATTTGCAATAAATCAAATGTGTTCAAGCAACCAGAGGGCGATCTTAATTGTATAAACATGGTGTCAAGACTCACCAAGGGGAACATGTGGCGTCAATCGAGGTAAAGAAAGAAACATCACCAGTTCAGTTAGCATGAGCCGTAAGCATAGAGCACTCATCTTGGCTGTTAGAGACGACAAAATAGAGAGGTTAACTATAAGTAGAGGAAACAATTATGTAGCATAAGAACATGCTTTCTTTGAGATTCCAAATCTGTTTTTTGTGGCAATACAATTCTAAGGCCGTAAATAAAAAATATTATACTATTGTCTGGTCAAATCATAAGGAAAGAACGACTATTATTGATTAGAGTTTTTTTAATTAGGCAAAGCACTACAACACTGGATCCTAAGCTACAGTTGAGGCATACAAAGCTATAAGTGTCTGTTCTTTTCATATATAAACAACCTTTAGTATCTCAACCAGAACCAAAGCAAAACAAAAAACATGGTTAAGTAACCAGCAAAGGAAGAATGAACCTTTTGGAATTTTAAAGTAGCAAGACATGAAAAGTTCTTTTTTTTCCTTCAATATTACACACATCAGGGGAGGTAGCTGCAGTTTTTATTGCATAGTGGGCTCAGATTTGCCTTTCCTCGATCATATAACCTACCCCCATCATCTCTTATCACCAGATCGATCTGTTTATACAGTAGAGCTGCCCTGGTTATCACTCAACAAGAATGGCCATCCAAGGACATGCCCTGGTTATCACTCAACAAGAATGGCCATCCAAGGACAACAACAAGTATCACAGGATCAAAAAGGATTCTAGAGACAAGAGGGAGGATCCAACTTGATACCCAGTGGTGCCTCGATTGCTCAAAGGCACACTAATTCCAACCAACGTAATCATCATCGCCCTAGCACGAACACCACTTGAGCATAAATAAGTAACACCTTTAAATACAAATAAAAAATGGTTCAGGGTTCATTGCATAGCCGGCACGGACACCATTGCCGGCGCCGCTGATATGCCGCCCTCCTCCGTGTCCGCTGCCGCCATCGCCATGGGAACCACCTGCGTGGGAGGGAGGGAGGCAGCTGCAAGAGCGAGTGAGAGAGGAGGCGGCAGCTAGGTTTTCATCGGAGGAAGCCGCGGTCATTTTATACCCCCCCCCCCAAGCAAAATGACCTAGATGCCCTCGTGGGGGCACGGTATTTACATTCTGTTGCCATTGGAATTTTATCCGACGGCCGAAGTTGATCGGTAAATTTCCAACGACCCACAGTGATTTGGATCGAGATCCGACGGCCTGTATCGCGAGGAGATTTCGATCCGACGGTCTAGAATCCAAACGCACGGGAGAGCTCCATTTCGGTTCAGACTCTAACAAGGGGAAACACACGGGAGAGCTCCATTTCGGTTCAGACTCTAACAAGGGGATGCATAGCGGGCTCAGATTCACCTTTCCTCGATCATATAACCTACCCCCGTCATCTCTTATCACCAGATCAATCTGTTCATACAGTGGAGCTGCCCTGGTTATCACTCAATAAGAATGACCATCCAAGGACAACAACAAGTATCATAGGATCAAAAAGGATTCTAGAGACAAGAGGGAGGATCCAACCTAATACGCACAGGTGCCACGATTGCTCAAAGACACACTTATTTCAGCCACGATTAATCATCATCGCCCTAGCACGAACGCCACTGATCAATCTAGCAAATCCAGGAGCATAGCTATAGGACCGGGGCATCCACATGTAAACCAGAGCATCACATTAGCTCCTATGATAGCAACTAAACATGAACAGCATCCTGCAAACCCTAAAATGGCATGGATCCACAAGTACAGAGCTCAAGTAGGAACCAATGCATGAGTAGGGCATAGAGCATCAACCAGACAAGCACCACATCAATATAGCCATGGCCATGTCCCATACAGTAGCCGAAGCAGAGGAGCGGGAGGAAGATGGACCTCACCGAGGGAGGCTGTAGCCGAGGCAGTACTCAGTGCACACCAGGGTTGCGCCTGAAAGCCGTCCAACCGGCGAGGAACCGCGTCGGAGTTGCGCCTTGCACCGTCCCGCCGACGAGCATGAACGCATCAAACAACCTGTGTAAGGAAGGCATCGTTGTTTATTAGAAACAATTAGTTAGGAATTACTATTTAACATAAATACATTTTTTAGCACAAAGATATGCACAGGAAAAATACAGAGCTCAAGTAGTAAATAAAATTTCATGCAAAAGATATAAAGGTCCAATGTCCAATAACAACTCAACCTTATTTTTTTCAGAATCCTTTGATACACACTATAAGTTGCCGACCAAAATCTTTGAGCATGCACATCTGGCATAAAAATTTGATATGAGAACTGATAGCATTTTTTGTCGGTTTAAAACCTTGGATCTACAATCAGAAGTATCATATTACTATTACTCTTACATACATGTTGGCATACACAATATATCTCTACTCTGCCATAGTGTATAGAAAAATAACAGGACTATTAGCTCTACATGAGAAGTGAACTCATGGGTACAAGGGATCAATCTTACCTTGAATGTCTTGCACCAAGGCATCCAGCTACCAAGGCAAGATCTCAAACACAGAACATCTATCTTAGAACACCAGTGTTTCCCTTCATAGTCCACCCTTCCTACAATATTCTCGTAACAACAGAAATCTCCCGTTAGTTTATAGAGCATGCAATTTGCGCTCAAACTGAAATAAGAACAACATTTTGTCAGTTTTGTCAGTAACATTCGGTTAATTCGGCACCAACAAAATCTCCTATATGATTTGGCGATTAAAGAATAGTAACAAATGATATAAAATAACCAGTGACATCAACTCTAACTACACAATATCCAGGGAAACAACATGAATCTCCAATTGGTTCACAAAGTATGCAACTTTTCTCTCAACTGAAATGAGAACAACATTTTGTCAGTGATATTTAGTTAATGGAGCACCAACAAATCTCCTATTTCATTTAGAAGAATAAGAATAAATAAAGGATATAAAATAACCAGTGGCACATTTAACTCTAACTACAACTTGGCAAAGAAATTACATTAGTTGATTAATGATTATCTGTAGCTAAATCCTATATTCAATACACAAGACGAAGGAATTCATATATTAGAAATCATATGCACACCAGTCAATCAATTAAACAGCAAGAATCACAAATAAAAAGAAATTACATTGGCAGTTCATATCAGTCTCCTACCTTGAAAGTGATACCTTGAAATCATATGCACACCAGTCAATCAATTAAACAGTAGGAAATGCGGCTTGCCGCACCCGGCTGCGCCGCTGCCGGGTACAATTATATCCAATTGGGTAATACAGTCATAGGAGCATTTTTTTTACAGAACAGTCATAGGAGCATTGTAAATATAAAAAAAAAAGCAATGATATTAGTTCAGTACAGTGTCATACTGCAAATTATTATCTGTTCATAAGATATGAAATTTAAGATGGGTTTTAGACTGCATAACATATTGTATAGAATATGTTGACAAATATGATGAACCGTTGCGACATAAGCATCCTTAGAAAGAGAATTCTGATTTATAACATTGGTACTCACATGAAAATTTATCTAAAAATGAGCAGATAAGTCGAAGAAGAAGAACAGTACAAAGGATACATTGAGCTTATAGAAGCATAGCAAAGCAGGCTATGTAGACATAACTCGACATCATCGATATAATAGTTCATAGTTCCTAGATTCAGATATGGACTGGATAGTTCTCCTTATAGACATCCCATCTGGGTAGCCAAGGATGACCAAGTTCAGTACAGGCCATTTTGTCAAAGCAAAGCAAGCAGGGTACATTTAGTCAATAGAGCAGATCGACGATGGATCTCATTAAGTAGGTAACAATAGTTTAGCTATTACAAGCAAGACAGAGCTCCTCACATGCCCCTCTTGTTATTTATCAATGATGCTTAATTAGTACTGGATCATCTCTGTCTGACCTAAGCCGCGACCAAGCCATATCATTGCAACCCGTACAAAAAGGAAGCTACAACTGTGTGAACCAAATATAAATGGGGACAATCCTGCTCTCCATCATGCTAAATGGGGACTTCTCTAGCACTCACGCTTACTATTGGTCACGCTTGTGTATTCAGATGCCACTCAAGATATAACCACCAAACGAATTCATTTGCATGTGTGGGTGGGTACATGATGGATGGACATGCATCCAGAGAAAAGAAAGGGGCTTGAAAAAAAGAAATCACAACTTTTTACATGCAAGAGTAGTAAGCACTAATCGCATATCCTTTGTTGTATTTCAAGCCTAATAGGAACAGGTGATAGACGATCGACCTTGTGTATCAAACAAACATGTGATAGAAATCACAACTTGTAGTGCTGAAGATCCTGCGCTGCCTGCGACGTGCACGGTCGCCATGGCCGCGAGCTAGGGTTCCGGGCGCGAGGAGGGAGGGACGGACGGACGACAGCTCGATTGCCATGGTGTTTCATGATAAGAAGGTCCATCGGCTGAGTTACCTGCAAGCACAAGCACATAATTTGCTGCATCACACACCAAGCTATTTTGTATAGCTGAAGACGGGTTTATACAAAATCATGAAACTGGACCAATAAAAAATTATATTTGGGGGTATAGGATTTTTAGAAATCACATGTGTTGAAATGTGCAGCTCACTTTGATCTGAAGCTATTCCGGTGTACCATGTTCTTTAAGAATCTCAGTAGGGACATAATCTCAAGTGTATTGTGTTTAGCAGCAAGAGGGACACTCAATATATCCATTCTGGGTGTTCCAAAAACTGAAAATGTCGGAAATCAGATAGAAACGATCTGTAGAAATGTCCCCTGAAAAATAAAAGTGAAATGTCATCACAAAGTACTCTAGTAGTAAGAAAAAGGCAAACGTCCTCTAGTAGTAATGAGGTTGTAAAGAAAGTTTGGTACCTTAGCTGGTTGTGGTTCAGGCCCAATCGAGAGCTATGTCGAGGGAATTGCTAATGCTTCCATCTGCCTGAACCTTTAGCACAAAGCTATGGATTTGCCATTGGAGATGAACCTAGCAGAGTAGATTGTAAGAAATGGAACAAATCAAGAGGAGTGAAGGAAACAAATCTGGCATAACAAGAGGAGTGAAGGAAACAAATCTGGCATAATTTATTCTATAAGATGTCCGTAAATTCAGACAAAAGATACCAACTTTGTTCCCTGAGGTGGACTGAAATAAACCATATGACCAAGACACCTGGTTCATCCTGAATTATGGAGTGAAGAAAAAAGTTGCCCTATACAACCATCAGAGTCCATGACAGTACAAAAGAATAAAAAACTAAAATTGTTGCATCGTGTAGCTTGCATAGCAGATATAGAATACAACAAATACAAATTCCAAATTAGAGGAATTGTTCAGTTTTGTTTTGCGGGAGCGCATATAGGTGCAGCTAATACATTTCTTAATGTCCCATATATGAAGAAATACTATAAGTTCATAGGACTAAACCAAAACACCAAACACCATAGTTGATCAAAGCATAAAGTTGACCATTCTTGCTCCTGTTTCCAACATGCAGTTGGCTACCACGTGGCTCTAAGCCCAATCTAGCCTACAGGATAAAGATTATGTCCTTTGGAAGCAGATTAGACTGAAAATGCTTTGCTTGTGCTATTGGATAAATGAACCTAACTGAACACCATGCAAAATCTAGGAGTATTACTGAACCTAACTGAAACACATGCCAAATCATTCTCTTGATGCCCATTTACTCCTCGGAGTACTACTGAACCCAATTGGATTTAGGAGCATTTACAAAACCTAGGAGTACTACTGAACCTAAGTGCATGTTTGGTGTATTAAACATAGAAATTGAGTGTTTGTACTGCATGGATGCAAATCAAAGGAGCTGGAGCTGCGTGCTTGTACTCCATAGACATTTTATGAACTCTATAGTCCATGGAAAATGAACATAGCCGCAAACTAATAAAAACAAGGGAAACGCTTCGGGACGGCACGCCGGCCGAACTTTCGGCCGGTCTCGAGGGCCACGCTGGCTCCAGCGTCAACGAAAACATCACGCGCGACAAGACGTGTGTAGGTGGGCCTCACACAACTACCCCGAATCTTATCCTTATTCTTTCTTCTACCTTCAGCCCCATCTCTCTCCGTGCCATGCTTCTTCTTTTCCTTTCCCCCGCGCTGCCGGCGGCCGGTGGCTGCTGCCGTCCGTGTGCTCCGCCGAGTCGGGGGACTGCCCGACTGCTCGCCGGTGGTTGCAACTTTCCGGCCCACAGCTACCTGCTGCCATGGCCGGAACCGCGTGTACACAGTGTTGCATCCGTGATCTAAAAAAGCTTCAACCACAGTTGAAAAAAGCTTCAACCATAAATAGAAAAGCTCCAATCAGCACTGCCCAACTAAAAAAGCTTCAACCATAGATGGATTTTGCTACTGTCGGCGAGGGTTTTTGCTACATCCATCACGGCGGAGCTGTGACCTCGTGCCGGCGGCAACGATGATTTGCTGCAACCGTTGTCATTTTTTGCTACGACCAATGATTTTTTTTGCTACATCCATTCAACGACACATTTTGCTACCATGGAAAGCTGCATCTGGCTGTATGTTTCGTTGACGGAGCTACGTCCCCGCGACGACGGAGGTTATTTTGCTGCAACGGTCATCGGCTTTTGCTACGACCAACGAGAAAATTTGCTACATCCATTAATGGCGCAGATGTGACACTGGACGACGGCGACAATGATTTTGCTGCAACCGTCGCTATTTTTTTGCTACCACCGGCGAAGTTTTTGCTACATCCATCTAAATGGCGTTGATTTGGGCGGCCTTTGTTCGTGCAACCTCGGGCAGCGAGCATCGACGACGGCGGTCAAAGTTGTGGCCGGCGACACGATGGTGCTGCGACTGACGTGATATGGCGGCGACCGCTAGGTGTTGCAAGGATAGGGACGTTGGGCGTGATGGCGACGCCGTCCTGCTGGACGGCGGCGACGGGTGAAGGCGGCGACGGGCGACGGCGAGGCAATTCGGCGGGAGGCGACCGGCGAAGACGCGGGAGGCGCCCGGCTTCGAGGTTGGTCGTTCGCTCGTTCATGGCGAGCGCCGGCGGCGCCGCTGCTCTGTTTCCCTATGGCCTCGTCAGATTTGGTTTTGAAAAAAAAACAGAAGCCCCAATCCAACGGCAACATTTGTCGCATCGGGTGGCTGGGGCTAGACCGGCCAAACTGTTCGGCCGGTCTGCCGGCACGTATCACTACCCTAAAAACAAAGCAGCAGAGGAGAGGACGAGCTCACCTACGAGGTTGTAGCCAAGGTAGTAGCACAGCTTGTCGCCGCAACTGAGCTCCGTGCGCTGCCTCCATGCCCCGGCCTCTTCCGCGCGCTGGCCTCTTGCGTCCGACCTCCTCTGAGCGCTGCCTCCTAACAACCACCGGATGCGACGCTCCCGGACTCGCAGCCAACGGATTCGGCGACCGCGATGTGGCGCCCATCCTCCCCGACGCGGTTGACCACGGCTCCGGCGACCGCGGCGAGAACCCGTGGAAGCACGTGCACACGCCGGCGACGCCCTCCCTCTATGGTCGCTTCCTCCACAGCGCGTCGAGTAGGTGGCGGTGATGGCGTGGTGGCGGCGGACGGACAGGGAGGATGGCTGGCGGGGAGTGACGGCTAGGGTTCAATCGCGGTTCGAGGAGGTGGGTGGTGGCGGCGGTGATGCAGGTGGGAGGATAGGAGGCGCGCGGGAGGGAGGGAGGGAGGCGGCTGCGGGAGGGAGGGAGAGAGGAGGAGGCAGCTAGGTCTCCACCACAGGAGCGGCCCCCTTTTATACCCCCACGACGCGAAATGACCGGAATGCCCTGGTGGAGGTAAGGTATTTACAATTAGTTGCCATTGAAATTTTATCTGACGGCCCAGGACGATTGGGTAAATATCAGACGGCCCACAGCGATCTGGCCTGAGATCCGACGGCCTGTATCGCGAGGAGATCTCGATCCGACGGTCTAGAATCCAAACGAACGGGGGAGCTCCATTTTGGTTCAGACTCTAACAAGGGGATTGAGCATGTGTACATGTACGTAGGTCTAGGTTTTGTATGTCACACCTGTAGTGTCTCTCCCCAATGGCGATTTCATTAAGGAGGCTTCAATAGGGTTAAGCCTACTGAGGGAGTCCTGGATTAGGGGGTGTCCGGATGGCCGGACTATACCTTCGGCCGGACTCCTGGACTATGAAGATACAAGATTGAAGACTTTGTCCCGTGTCCGGAAGGGACTTTCCTTGGCGTGGAAGGCAAGCTTGGTGATACGGATATGCGGATCTCCTACCATTGTAACCGACTCTGTGTAACCCTAACCCTCTCTGGTGTCTATATAAACCGGAGGGTTTTAGTCCGTAGGACAACAAACAGGACAACAATCATACCATAGGCTAGCTTCTAGGGTTTAGCCTCTACGATCTCGTGGTAGATCTACTCTTGTACTACCCATATCATCAATATTAATCAAGCAGGACATAGGGTTTTACCTCCATTAAGAGGGCCCGAACCTGGGTAAAACTTCGTGTCCCTTGCCTCATGTTACCATCCGGCTAGACGCACAGTTCGGGACCCCCTACCCGAGATCCGCCGGTTTTGACACCGACATTGGTGCTTTCATTGAGAGTTCCTCTATGTCGTCGCCGTTAGGCTTGATGGCTCCTACGATCATCAATAGCGATGCAGTCCAGGGTGAGACCTTCCTCCTCGGATAGATCTTTGTCTTTGGCGGCTTCGCACTGCGGGCCAATTCGCTTGGCCATCTGGAGCAGATCGAAAGCTATGCCCCTGGCCGACAGGTCAGATTTGGAAGTTTAAACTACACGGTGGACATCCGCGGGGACTTGATCTTCGACGGATTCGAGCCACTGCCGAGCGCGCCGCTCTGTCACGATGGGCATGATCTAGCTCTGCCGCCGAACAGTGCCCTGGAGGCCGCACCCGCATCGGCTTCGACCCTTAATTCGGAGCCAACTGCGCCGATCGAGGATGGGTGGTTGGACGCCGCCTCGGGGGCTACGATCCCAACGGTGATCGAGCCGAACACCAGCCCCGCACTCCGCGAGACTCGTGACTCCAAGGAGCCGGACTCCTCCCCGGACTCCGAACCTCCCGCGCCCCTGCCGATCGAATCCGATTGGACGCCGATCATGGAGTTTACTGCCGCGGACATTTTTCAGCACTCGCCTTTCGGCGATATTATGAAATCACTAAAGTCTCTCTCTTTGTCAAGAGAGCCCTGCCCGGACCATGGCCAGCAGGATTGGGATGCGGAAGACGAAGAAATTCAACGCCCACCCACCACCCACTTTGTAGCCACTGTCGACGATTTAACCGACATGCTCGACTTCGACTCTGAAAACATCGATGGTATGGACGACGATGCGGGAGGCGAAGAAGAACCACCGCTCACGGGGCGCTGGACATCCACCTCATCATGTGACGTATACATGGTGGACACACCAAAAGATGACGACGAGGAGCGGAAGGACGCACCGAATGCTTGTTCCCTCGAGAAGCAGTCAAAGCGGCGATGCAAGCGCCGCCCCAAATCCCGCCTCGACAGAAATAACGATCACACAGACCCAACACTGGAGCAGGGCGAACCACCGCCGGACAACGGCAATCCGGATAATCAATCCGAACAAACAAATTCTATCAAGGATAATAGTCCGGACGACATAACGCCGGACAGGCACCTGGAGCAGCGGAATGCCCGTAAAAGGCTTGTTGCCACCGCGAGGAGTCTTAAAAAGCATAAGCGAAGGCTCAAGGCTGCGCAAGACACACTCCAAATAAGATGGAGTAAAATACTCAACACAACAGCGAGGTATGGCGACAATCGCCCCTCCAAGAGCTACCCAAAGCGGAAGCTGCTACCTGAATTCTATGAGGAGGCCTCAGACCTCCCACAACCAAATATCAAAGCAGCCACCTGGCCGGATAGACGACCCCTCTGCCAACACAGAGCGGCATACAATGCCACTCACAATACAACACGCGACCCATGCGAGGGCTCACACCCAAAGGACGGCGCAACAAGATCCATCTATGGACCACGCAAGCGTGCCCTAGCATACAATGCAACACAACAAACATCCGAACAACGCGGTACACCCAGCTACAGGGGTGCCACACACCCCCTATGCTTCACCGATGAGGTGCTGGACCATGAATTTCCAAAGGGATTCAAACCCGTAACATAGAGACATACGACGGAACAACAGACCCTGGGGTCTGGATTGAGGACTACATCCTTCACATCCATATGGCTCGAGGAGATGATCTCCACGCCATCAAGTACTTACCCATCAAGCTCAAAGGGCCAGCTCGTCACTGGCTTAAAGGCCTCCCCGAAAGCTCCATTGGAAGTTGGGAAGAGCTCGAAGACGCCTTTTGGGAAAATTTTCAAGGGACTTATGTCCGACCTCCGGATGCGGATGATTTGAGTCATATAACTCAACAGCCCGGAGAGTCAGCCCGAAAGCTTTGGAACAGGTTTCTTACTAAAAAGAACCAGATTGTCGACTGTCCGGACGCCGAAGCCTTGGCAGCTTTTAAGCATAGCATCCATGACGAATGGAAGCCTCATGACCCGCTTTTGCGCGGGTGAGGATAGCTGGCTAGCCAGATGCAGCACCAGCGACCCCAGTACATCTGAAGTTAGAGATGGAAACGGGAAATCACAGTGCAACAGCAATAACAAACACCGGAATAAAGAAGACAGCACGAAGGGCACGGCAGTAAACGCCGGATTCAAAAGCTCTCGGCCAGGTCAGCAAAAGCCGCCCTCTAAAGGCACCAGGGATGAACTGTCCAGCCTCAACAAAATTCTGGACCAAGTATGTCAGATCCATAGTACCCCTGGTAAACCTGCTAATCATACCTACAGAGAAAGTTGGGTCTTCAAGCAGTCCGGCAAGCTTAACAACGTACACAAGGGAGAGGATACACCAAGCGAAGACGAGGACGAGCCTCCCAAGCAAGACACTGGGGAACAAAAGAAATTTCCACCAGAAGTCAAAACAGTAAACGTATTACACGTGATCAAGGGAAAAAACAACGCGACACTCCCAGGAAAATATACCCAAGTGCCTGTCACCGCGATGTCCTGCCACTGGTCGTCTCAACCGATCACTTTCGACCATCACGATTACTCAGCAAGTATCCGACGCGCAGGATGGGCTGCCCTGGTATTTGACCCAGTAATTGGCGGATATCACTTCACACGAGTCTTGATGGACGGTGGCAGCAATCTAAACCTAATATATCAGGATACAATCCACGGGATGGGGTTAGACCCAACAAAAATTCGCCATAGCAATACTACCTTTAAAGGAGTAACGCCAGGCCAAGGGGCTCGTTGTACGGGCTCCCTCCTATTACAAGTTATATTCGGCTCCCCCGATAACTTTCGTCGCGAGCATTTAACCTTCCACATTGCTCCGTTCCAAAGTGGCTATCAACCACTGCTCGGACACGAAGCTTTCGCTCGCTTTAATGCAATACCACACTACGCCTCCCTCACACTCAAGATGCCCGGTCCACGTGGCATCATTACAGTGAACGGAAATATCAAGCGATCTCTGCGCACCGAAGAGAGTGCGGCTGCCTTGGGAGCCGCACACTAAAAGCGCCCGGACCAGCGAAAGCATCCAATAGGTCGTCAAGACCTCAGATACAACTAATCAAGTACGGCGCTGCTATTTATACCAAATAAATGGTCACACCCCTATTTGTCAATACAAGGGGCTCAACGCGCGTAGACAAGTGGCAATTTTTTCTCATCTTGAATTATACATGGTTTCTTTAAAAACTATCTTTTTGCACGACAACTTTTTCACCTAAATTCCTCTCTTTTACAGACGATCATCGTGCTACATCCGTCCAGGATACGGCACAACGAAGACACAGGTGCAGACATGCAGCAGGGACCCGCTCCAAGGATTCTTTTTAGATTAAGACCCTGCGTAAACCTTTTTTACTGTCTCTTGTTGATACATATCCACCGTTGAGAAGGATGCTGACGTCTTGGCATGTGGTCACGCCAGAACAATGCACGTACCTGGAAACAAGGGTCTTCTTACAAAGGCCACTATTTAGGCCCGGTTTAGACCACAAAGACCGAATACCTTAGGGAGTGTTCGGCGTCGCGAGTTTGGCCCTATATGCATCAGCTCCGAATCATTGTCTTTGGTCAAATGTTGGGTTTGCCCGGCTCCTGTGTTTTGGTGCCTTATGTTCCGCTTTACCGGCTAAGGTAGCACCAGGAGAACTACTGCGATTGTGCCCTGGTTCATCCGGACGAGCACCTCAGTAGAGAAAGCCGAAAACTGACTGTCATGATATAGCGTGAGACTGGTCAACCACTCGATGACCTGTTGGAATGTTAGAATTCCTCCGCCTTAAAGAAGGGCCGTTTTCCGGCCAGGCATGTACGCACCCCGGGATCGGGAGAGTGTGGAGCCACCAGGGGCTATCTAGTAGCCCCACTGTCAAACTCCTATGGCTAAGTGAAAGTGCTAAAGCATTATAGTCCGGTTGCCTCGCTCGCCCCGCTATCACCTCCTTAATAGGAACAAGACATTGGGTTAAGTGTGAACACGTGTTTTTTGCGAGCACCTCTGCATTATATGCGTGGGGGTTGAAGCCAACGGCTGCAATCTTTCAGGTTATACACATGTATACATAAACGGCCGCCCAGGAGGCATCATATTACTTTCAGGCAGAAGTATAAAAATAGCCTTATAAAAATTTATAAAAGCATTTCGCTTACAATGAGATTACATATCACTCAAACATAATATTTTTGAGCACTGGGTCTCTATCAAACGAGCACCCTCAAGAACTTCTTCAAAGTAGTGCTCAGCAGCCATTCGGCCTATGGCCGAATCCCGCGCTGCAACAGTGGTAGCATCCATCTCTGCCCAGTATGCTTTAACACGGGCAAAGGCCATCCGTGAGCCCTCTATGCACACCGACCTCTTCATCGCATTAATGCGCGACACCACGTCAAGGAACTGCTGCACCAAGCTGAAATAGCTGTTCGGTTTTGGCCTTTCCGGCCATAGCTGATCCACAACAGACCTCATGGCGAGTCCAGACAACCTATTCAGTTCGGCCCATTCGGCTAATTGGTCAGTCAATGAAAGCGGACGCTCGGGAGAATGGAATTGTGTCCAAAACAGCTGGTCCACTTCATGGTCCGTCTGACCCTGGAAGTACTTGGCCGCATCGGCAGCGCTCGCCGCCAAATCCATATACACATCCTCCGAACTCCACAGCCGATCCAGAGGGGCATACCGTGGATCTCCGAACTTCCTCCGCAACATAAAGGATTTCCCAGCTACAATATCCCCAGCTTCTCGTAGCTCCTCCTTCTTCGCCCTCATAGCAGAGCGGATGTCTTTTCTCGTCGCAGCAGACTTCTCAAGGTCCGATGCCTTCGCTAGGTTTTCCTTTTCAAGAACCCGACAACGGTCGACGGCGGCTTTTAATTCTATGGCCATCTTGGCCGTCTTATCTCGGCTCTCGCCATGCGCGGCCTTCTCGGCTCTCAACTCTTCGGCCACCTTCAAAGCAGCTGCACTACCAATCCTCGCTTGTTCCTTGGCTCGGGCAAGTTCTGCCCGCAAGGCTTCAATAGTGGCAGCTCCATCTGCAGTCACAACATATTAAAGATACTGGCATCATGCTGCTCTTACTATGTGGCGTTTACCAGATAATGACACTTACCCTGTGCCTCGTCAAGCCTTTTGTTAACAAGCTCGATGTCGGCGTCTGCCGCATCCAACTGCCGTTTTAAATGGGCAAACTCGCTAGTCCGGCTAGCCACCGGAGCTTCCATCACCTGCACATAGAGGCGGTATGGTTATTACATGGGAATATGATCCTCTGTTCCTCGTCGTTTCCGACGACAACTAGAGTCTCAGGGGCTACTATCTACATAGGCCACACCTAGCATGTGCAGGACTATCATACATTATTTTACGTACCTCAAAGCCTGTCAGTAGACTCATAAACGCTTCATGCAATCCGCTTTTGGCGGACGAGATTCTCTCCATCACCGTATTCATCAGCATACGGTGTTCATCTGAGATGACCGCTCGCCCCACCAACTCCCTGAGACCATCCGATCGCACACCAGATGGTGCCGGACTCTTTTGTCTGCTCTCTTCAGGAGCCGGACACTGGGAGCTTTGGGGGTCAATGGGATTATCTTCTGGCCTCACCGGACTCGGAGAGGCCCTCCGCGACGACACTTCGAGGTCGCCCGCTTCTAGAGCGGAGGAGTCCGGAGGAGGCGTTTCGCTCTCCATCATCTCTGGAAGAAGATCCCCCGAAGACGAGCTCATTTGAGAGGGGCTAAGGCCCGAACTGCAAAGATATATGCGGTGGTTATTTTCTCAGAAGAAAAAGATGGTATACCTGTACTATTAAAGTATTTCGGGTCA
>NC_041386.1:27501827-27505098 GCF_002162155.2 Triticum dicoccoides
TGGAAGCTTCGGCTTCCGGATCCCCGAGCGCAGTCCTTTTCCTCCTTCGGTCGTCTTCCTTCATGGAGACGCCCGCTCCCTCGGTTAGAATGGGCAGCGTTGGGGGCCCGCGTCCGCCCGTATTATCCTCCCCCGTATCTTCCTTCAAGGGCTCCGGGCAAGGTGCGACCTGGAGCATCTTTTCCAATACTGGATTGTCCAAACCCTTAGGGAGGGGGGCCGAACACCGAATCAACTTCGCCTTTGTTAGCCAGCCCTGGTCAAAAAGCGAACTCTCAGAAATAACTTCGTAACAAATGAGAGATAGTATGTTCGGCCAGAAGATTCCTTACCTGTTTGGCGGCGCGGTTACTGCTCAGGCCCACGTCCTCAGTGATTTCCGGACACTCTACCTGAGGTCCGAAGAATGACTTGTACATCTCCTCATGCGTCAGGCCGAGGAAATTTTGAATGACACGCGGTCCCTCGGGATTGAACTCCCACAAGCGAAGGGGCCGGCGTTTGTAAGGCTGGACTTGACGAACCATCATAACTTGTATTACCACAACCAAACTAAAATCTCCATTGAAGAGATCTCGAATGCGGCTTTGCAGTATAGGCACGTCCTTGGCTGGACCCCAGCTCAGACCTTTGTTGATCCATGACATCAGTTGTGGTGGAGGGCCCGAGCGGAAAACAGGGGCGGCCGCCCACTTGGCACTTCTAGGAGCCGTGATGTAGAACCACTCCTGTTGCCACAATTCAGACACCTCTGGAATGGAACCTTTGGGCCATGGAGCTCCCGTCATCTTGCATATTGAAGCACCTCCGCACGTTGCATGTCGCCCCTCGATCATCTTTGACTTTACTTCAAAGGTCTTGAGCCACAGGCCAAAGTGAGGGGTAACCCGGAGGAAGGCCTCACACACGACAATAAATGTCATGATATGAAGAAAGGAGTCCAGAGTTAGATCATGGAAATCTAGCCCGTAATAAAACATCAAACCCCTGACGAAAGGATCCAGAGCAAGGCCTCGACCTCGGAGGAAGTGGGAGACGAACACGAAGTTCTCGTAGGGCTTGGGGGAGGGGACGGCCTGCCCTCGGGCAGGCAGCCGATGCGAAACCTCAGCGGTCAGATATCTGGCCTCCCTCAACTTTTTGATGTCTTCTTCCGTGACGGAGGAAGGCATCCATCGGCCTTGAAGGCTGGATCCGGACATGATTGAAGGTTCGGAGCACCTGACCTGGACTTTGGGCGTTTGAGCTTGAGGTGGGGGAAGGATTCGATTGAGCACGGGAGGGAAAAGATAAAAGCCTTGTCCCTTTATAAAGAGGGTGAATATCAAGCATCCTCTCCGTGGCTGTTTGGACTTACCTATAGTCTAGGAGTCCTAGAAACGGCTGGGTTACCCACGCCCGTATCGATGAGAATCCCATAATAAGGGGACACAATCTGTGCTTTAACAAGACGTGCCAAGGAAACCGCCTCGCATGACACGCTGAGGTGGGACAGTAAAACGATTCGAATAAAGGCTTGCCCATGGTGCGATGTCACGCTACGGAATACGTCAGCAGATTAGATTTGTGTAAATATTATACTCTCTATGGCAATATGTGGAAACTTATTTTGCAGAGCCGGACACTATCTTTGTGTTCAAAATCTTCTATGAAGTACTTGGAGGAGGAACCCGCCTTGCAATGCCGAAGACAATCTGCGCGCCGGACTCGTCGTCATTGAAGCCTGGTTCAGGGGCTACTAAGGGAGTCCTGGATTAGGGGGTGTCCGGATGGCCGGACTATACCTTCGGCCGGACTCCTGGACTATGAAGATACAAGATTGAAGACAAGACAACAATCATACCATAGGCTAGCTTCTAGGGTTTAGCCTCTACGATCTCGTGGTAGATCTACTCTTGTACTACCCATATCATCAATATTAATCAAGCAGGACGTAGGGTTTTACCTCCATAAAGAGGGCCCGAACCTGGGTAAAACTTCGTGTCCCTTGCCTCCTGTTACCATCCGGCCTAGAAGCACAGTTCGGGACCCCCTACCCGAGATCCGCCGGTTTTGACACCGACACCTACCCTCCAAAATCATATTTAAGCTAAACATACCATTTGACAAATATATTATGGTGCTTTACATGCAACAATTGCACTTCATTTGTTAATTAGACTTGGGAAATTTATGTTTTAAGCCTATCCTTCAATATCCTGCTAGATTCGCCACTGTCTCTCCCCCTGTATGTACTTGTATCTTGGGAGACAAGACACCGGTCACACCCCTTGTACCTATATATTTGTGCCTACTGCACGATCAATAATTAGTGATACACCAAATCATTCTCTATATGGTATCTATCGCAAGTTGATCCTCCCGCTTCCGCTAACCCTAGCCGCCGCCTCGGGCCGCCGCCGCCGCCCCTCCTCCTCGCGCGCCTTCTCCTTCCCGCGCGCCCTCCCCTCCACCGCCGTGCCACTTCTCCCCAAGCCGCACTGCCCGCCCTCCACCGCCGCGCCGCTTCTCCCCAAGCCGCGCCGCCTCCCTCCCCACGACCTCGCAGCCATATCGTCCAACGCCTCCACCTACTCCAACCCCTTCGCCGTTGACCCTGCTGAGATCCGCGACATCAACGTCCATGCACACGTCCCCGTGGTCCTCGACGCCTTCAACTCCACGTACTTCGCGTGCAAGACGTACTTCTCGCTACTCTTCCGTGAGAACAACCTCGTGGATCATGTGGAAGGCATCGTGGACTCCCGCGCCATGGTGGACGACGCCGAGTGGACTGCGATCGATGCCACGATCATCCGGTGGTTCTTCACCACCATATCCAAGGACTTGTTCCACACGGTCATGAGCGCCGGCGATGACGCCCGTGCCATGTGGGTCAAGATGAATGGCCTCTTCACCGACAACAAGCTTCAGCGCCGCGTTTTTTTGCAGCAGGAATTTTTTGACTGTCACCAGGATGAACAGTCCATTGATGACTACTGCCACCGTCTAAAGACGTTGGCGGATGAGCTCTGTGACATTGGAGCCAAGGTGGATGACGACCTCCTCCTCAGCACGCTCACCGCCGGCCTCAATGAGGACTTCGGCAACGCCGCCTCCAACCTCACCTTGATGCCGGAGCCCTCCTTCCCCAAGTTTGTGGCGTACTTGCGGTTGGAAGAGCGCCGGATGAAGGGGGTCAAGAAGCGTGTGCAGCATCACGCCCTCGCTGCCGACACCTCAGTGGTGCCCCTCCACCAGCCACCCCACCCACGCCGCGCTAGCAGCCGCT